>NC_142847.1:27277727-27580757 GCF_061612785.1 Hesperophylax consimilis
TGGGTGTGAGGTAGGTTTGAGTAGGTGACACTGTGGTGGGTAATGTAATATGTTTCGTGAACTGGAAGAACCTGTGCTGAGGTGTTTACGTGGTTATGATTAAATGGTACATGTATTTATGTGTATTGGTTAAATTTTCTTATATAAGTGTAAGTTGGGATTTTAAATTATTTTTTTTTTTTAAATGGTTACTGTACATTGTTATTAAAAGAAAAAGGAAAAAATATTTATTATATCCACATATATACATACACCCATGTATTCATACATAAATACACATATATGCATGCAAACACACATATAAGTAAACACATGTATACATACATACATACACATTCATCCATGATCATGTTTGGTTTGGTGTTATAATGTTTTGTATAAAATGGCTATCTTGTTTTTTGATCCAGGCTGTGTCCATATCAGTTTTTTGTGAATGTCTGTGTATGTATTTCCCATTAGTAGTAGTTTCAGAGTGGTGGGCATACAATTAAAAAGTTTTGTAGCGTAATACTGGAAGAGTGTTGGTCCGTGTGTGGTGTATGTTATCGGTATGTTCAGGGTATTGTTTGTTGTCAACCTTGTTTTTATTGTTGTTTGAGGTGGCATTGGAATGTGTAGTTTCTGTTGGAGGAAATTTAGTAGTGCAGATTTGGCATAAAGTTGTCTTGTTTCCATGACGTCTAATGTTTTGAAAATTTCGCTTGAATTTGTGTAGAATGGTACTTGTAATATGATTTTTATTATTGCCTTTTGAATTTTTTGTAAAGGGTCGATTGCAGTGTTTGTAGCGCTTCCCCAAGCCAGTATGCCATATGTAACAATCGATTGACAGAGTGCGAAATATATAGATCTAAGTATTGAATGTGGGAAAATGTTTTTAATTGATTTTATTAGGTGCATGACTCTTTTCAGTTTATTAGTAATGAAAGTTATGTGGTCAGTCCAGCGTAAGTGTGAATCAATAATGACCCCTAGGTATTTTGTTTGGTTTACCCTTTCTATACGCTCGCATTGGCAATTGGGTGAAGTTTGTTCACAGTCATGTAGAAACAGGTCTATGTTAGGTGGAGGTTGACTTCTTTGTGTAATACTATGTGTGATGTATTTTTTTTATTGTATTAACGGTAAGAGTATTCCAGTTTAGCCATTTTTTGACAACTGATAGACTTTTTTCGGCAATTATAAATACATCTTTCCATGTGGCTGCTTGACAGAGAAGTACTGTTTCGTCAGCGAAGGTCACGATTTTACCTTCAATTTCAATGTCACATAGTTCGTTTATGTAGATGAGGAATAATAGAGGGCCGAGTACACTCCCTTGTGGGACTCCGTACGTGATCAAAAGTGGATGACTTATCTTGCTGTCAATTTTTACTTGTTGCGTTCTGTCAGACATGAAGATTTAATTAGAACGAATTCTATTCCATTAATGCCCATGTTTTTTAGCTTTTTGAATAGTTTTTCGTGTGATATTGTGTCGAAGGCTTTACATAGATCTAAGTAAATAGATACAACTTTTTTCTTAGTGTCAAGATTTTTTGTAATGAAGTTCGTTACAGTAGCTATTGCATGTTCTGTGCTCATGTTTCTCCTGAAGCCATGTTGGTTGATCGAGAGTATGTGATTTGATTCTAGATAGTGTTAAAGCTGTATTTTAATAGTTTTTTCAAGAATTTTCGAAATGGTATTTAGTAGCGTTATGGGTCTTTAGTTGTTTACATTATTTTTTGGTTCTGATTTTTAAATTGGAATAATAAGACTTTTTTCTTTTAGACTTAGATTAATTAGGTATTTGAGTGGTTTTAGTAGTTGTTGACTTAGTGTTAAGATAGTTTTAGAGTCAACACCATCCGGTCCTGTAGTTGTGTTATTCTTTAATGATTGTATTATTTTTTAAGTATCTTCTAGCGTAACATTATGCAATTTGAAATGTCTGTTGTAATTATCATTACTGAGGTTTGTTGTATTGTTTTGAGGTTCCTGGATATCTCTGAGAGGCAACGTAGTTTTTATATTTTCAGCTAGGCTAACACCGATATTAGTGTAGTGTTTGTTTATAAAATTGAGGATAAGTGTAGAAATCTCGTGGAAATGGAGTTCTTCATCATCAATTAGTAATTTTTTTATGGTATCATCTTTGTTCTTCTGTGAATGCGTACTTTCCCTCAAAATTGACCATACTGTTTTAGGGTCATAATTTGCTGTTATCAGTTTGTTTCGGTAGTATATAGCGTTATGGGTCTTTAGTTGTTTACATTATTTTTTGGTTCTGATTTTTAAATTGGAATAATAAGACTTTTTTCTTTAAGACTAAGATTAATTAGGTATTTGAGTGGTTTTAGTAGTTGTTGACTTAGTGTTAAGATAGTTTTAGAGTCAACACCATCCGGTCCTGTAGTTGTGTTATTCTTTAATGATTGTATTATTTTATAAGTATCTTCTAGCGTAACATTATGTAATTTGAAATGTCTGTTGTAATTATCATTACTGAGGTTTGTTGTATTGTTTTGAGGTTCCTGGATATCTCTGAGAGGCAACGTAGTTTTTATATTTTCAGCTAGGCTAACACCAATATTAGTGTAGTATTTGTTTATAAAATTGAGGATAAGTGTAGAATTCTCGTGGAAGTGGAGTTCTTCATCATCAATTAGTAATTTTTTTATGGTATCATCTTTGTTCTTCTGTGAATGCGTACTTTCCCTCAAAATTGACCATACTGTTTTAGGGTCATAATTTGCTGTTATCAGTTTGTTTCGGTAGTATAATTCTTTGGCTTTACGTATTGTAAGGGAACAAATATTTCTGTACCTTTTATAGAAGAAATAAAGTGAGGTATCATAAGGGTTCAGTTTAACTTGTTTGTGTAGTTTGTCCCTTTTTTTAATGCTATTTATGATGCTTTGAGTAATCCATTTTTTAAGTCTAACTTTGCGTTGTGGATATTTTTATGGTATTTTGTATAATGAGAGTTTGTAGATATGTTAAAAAATAATTCCAGGCTTCTTCTGTTGAGTTAATTTTTGTAAGACGTTCCCATGTCTGTTTTTCTAAACATTGTTTTAGGTTTACGTAGTTAATTATTTTTTTTGCGGTGTTATTTTGGAAAGTTGATTTCATAGTTGGGGAAGTCAGGCCTATCATTGTTGTGTAGTGATCTGTGATTGTAGATTCGTATACTGCACTACTTATTGGTCTTTTTGATTTAACCATAATGTGGTCTATACATGATTCTGAGTCTTTGGTTACCCTGGTAGGAGTATTAATGGTGCTTATAATGCCATGTTCCAGAAGCATCAGTTGGTATTTAATGTTTTGAGGGTGACCATTAGGAAGTATGTTAATGTTTAGATCACCAGCTATGATGATTTTTTTGAAAGAAGTTAATTTTTTTAGGTGAGAATCCAGAGCCATTATAAATGGTGTAATATTGGGTATGGATGGTGATCTGTATAGGGCGAAAATACACGTATTACAGTCGGTGATTATTTGTAGACAGTTTGAATTTACTAAGTCAATTTCTGAAACAGAAGCGTTAATACTATCATTTATGTATACAACAATGCCATCATTTTGATTTTTATTATTTAATGTGTGAAATGAAATATAATTATTTTTGTATTTTTTCTGTTAGGATTATAATTTTGAAATCTGTTTTAAAGTTGCTTAAGAGTATGTCATCAAATTCATCATAGTTTTTGTTCAGGGATCTTATATTTTGGTTAAATATTGTGAGAGAACCTGGGGTGTTAATAATAGAATCACATAGTTTTGTGTCATTGGTTGTGTGATGTTGGTGTTGGTGTGTGCTATTTAAGTTCATTGTGAGTAGATCAGCCATGGTGGTATTTTAAATAAGAATAATGTTATTATGAGGTCTGAGTGACCTACAATAGTTGCACCATTTTTTAAAAATCTAATACTAACCATCCTTTTCATAAAAATTCATAAAAATAAAATAAAAATTTCAGTCAAAATTATACAAAAATAAAAATAGGAATACGCGTTAATAATTTAGAAGCCTTAGAAGTAGTGACATCAAATAAAAATATAATTAATTGCCCAATTTTAAATAAACAGTTAGAACTAACCACCAGTCCGATTTTAAAGTTGTTCTCTTTCTCCCTATCTAACCCCCACTCTTCCCTTACCCCTCTACCTACCTATCACTGATTCCCCACACCCCTTCTCTCAAATGCTTACTCTTTCTTTTCTTCGATTACCTCATAAGATTCCTCTGTACTTTATTGTTCTGAAGAAGGTTGGGAACAACCGAAACCGCTCGACGTAAATAATAAAATAAAGTGGTTTAAAACAAAAACAAAAACGCATTTTGTATAATGTCAAGCCACAAAGTGTTTGCTTTCTTCGATAAAAATAATTTATTTTTTTTAATATAAAGATACAAGTATGGTTATTTTATTTTAGTGCAACAAACAGTTCAAAATATTAAATATAAATAATTAAATTCTATATGTTTGCATTAACCAGTAAAGTTTCCACATAAAATTCATGTTACATACAGAAAAAAAACATAAATAAACAGAAAAACATAAACACACCTTAATGAAAATAACTGAGATATCTTAGATATCTTACACACAGCAGGGGGGGATGGTACGTAATTAACAATTTGATTTAATTTTCTTTAAAATGTATTTAGTAAACTGAACTATGGACAAATGGAAAATATAGCCGTCTAAAAATATATTATTGTATTTTGTGCATGACCTTCTGAAAAATGAATGTTGTGTGTAGTTAGTTTTTGAGTATGGGATATAAAAGTTCAAATCATTACCTATTTTGTGATTATTTTATATAATGGTTTTTTACAATATAAACTAATTAATCACCGTAATTAATAACCGATCATTGCAAAATTTTTGTCTGAAGGTACTTATTTATCTTTGATTAAATTTCTTAATTTTAATTATACGTTTTTCCTGATGAAAAGAAACCATAGATTTCGAAACATATCGATCTTTTTTGATTAAATAATTGTTTATATAAATTATTTATTTTATTCAGATTAAAACAATACTTATTTTTGCTTGTAGATTGTTTTAGTACCAAGAATTTGTTTGTTCTTCGTTGGAGTAGTTGTTTAATATTATTTTATTTCCATTAAAATAACAACACCCCCGAGAGGTTATTTTCAAAGCTATAAATAATCTTAAACAAGAGATGTCATATTTATTTTAAAATACTAAGCTTTTCACATAGATTAAACAAGAAATATCATATTACCTTTAAAAAACTAAGCTTTTCACATAGATTAAACAAGAAATATCATATTACCTTTAAAATACTAAGCTTTTCATATAGATTAAATAAGAGATATCATTAAAATATCATTACCTTTAAAATGCTAAGTTTTCACATAGATTACACAAGAGATATCATATAACCTTTAAAATATTAAGCTTTTCACATAGATTAAGCAACAGAATACCGGTTTTTACATATTTACAGATCTAAGAAGCTGTAAAAGATTTCATATTCACCGGATAAACCGTCAAGATTGAAAGAAGATTAAAATTTACACAATAGTACAAACAGAATATATTACATTATAGAATATACGTGCTACGGGCTATCTCTGGAACACGGATTTTAACATTATTGTTTATTTATGTGCATGATTTTCAAAAGAGATGGAATTTTCGCTTTCCTCTGAAGTGTGTTAGGTTTTTAATCTATCGAGTTTATTCCGAGCTTTAGGAGCGCTTTACTGCAAAAGCTCAACCCCTGAACTTCGTATCTGGACTGGACGTTTTGTTGTTGTTTATTTGACCTTTCATAGCTCATGACATTGTTGATCTGCATGTCAAGATGTTGATTGTTTAATTCATTTTTGTATCATGGTAAAACTTATTATTATAATTTAAAACGAATTGGACTAAAGGAATTAATTTAAACAATTAACTAAATAATTATTAATATTTATTAAAGGTAAACATAGTTTTACAAGATAAGGTTTTCTGCAAAGCACAAAGGATAACAAATTATTATGAGCAATAATCATCAGCCTGAAAGACAAATATTAATAGAAAAAATCTGTGCTATCGGTTAAAAAAATCATAAAAATAAGCCGACGTGGCATAGTGGTTCCGTGCATCTTACCGGTAATCAGAAGGTGAGGGTTCAATTTCCGTAGGCGGCATTTTTTTCCTTAAGATTTTTGCAATTTATATTTGTGTTTCGGGCTAATGATTATTCCTTTTAATAACTTGTTAAATAATTATTAATTAAATTCAATAAATGCAAACCAATTAATATTAATAAAATTAATTGATTGATAAGAATTAAATTTACTTTATTCAATTTAATTTAATCAATTAATTCTTTCTTTCATTTAACTATTTATTTAATTAGTTTAATTGTTTTAATTTCATATCATAATTTTATTTATTAAATTAATAAAATTTAATTCATTTAATTTAATGTAATTAATTTATTGAAGTGAAACTTCTTTAGGCGCGTAATGGATTTTCGGGGACGGAGTAAAACCGAGTCAGGATCGACACGAAAATGCGGGTACCCCCACCACCGCTCACCGTTCACTGTCCCTCTCTCACCATATGCGCTTGTTGAGGTGGGGGAGCCGCTCACGAACGTTCTCTCTCTTCTCTTCTTTCCTCTCTCTCAGACACCAGCGAACTGCGCCACGCCAAGCATCAGCTGCTTGGTTAGTATACTGCGTCGTGAGTGTAATACGAGTGAAATACGTAATTGATTGTGGTTCATACGGTTTGGTACAGAATTTCAGTGTTAAAAATGAGTAGTGACGAGATAGAGGTGATGAACACATCATTGTCATTGTAATTTCTTTGTAATTTTTAATTGTAATATTGTTATTTATGTAATATTGTATACTTGTGAATAAATTGAAAATTTTTGGAACTATACATTAATCGAACGTCATTCATCTATAAGAAAATATTAGAAAAAGCAAATCCATGCTTCGTCGTTGAATTATTTAACCTCTAATTTTCAAACTAACCTAAGAGAGAAAATAGAGATGATGAAATGAAAATAGAGAGAGAGGAATACTAGAAGTTTCACTTCTGTCTTGCGTAGGCTTGACACACCCACTTTTTTTATTTTATTGGTTTATTTATTTAATTAATGAAATTTAATTAATCTAATTTAATTTGTTTAGTAATTAAAACAAATGAATTAGTGAAATTATTATTTTAATTTTAAATTCATATTAATTTAGTTTAAAGGTGTAAATAGTAATTTAATAAATGTTTATTTTTATTCGAAAATATTTTAACTCCTAATGAATTATTTTAACAATATTTTTTTTTGATAAGTGCCTAAGGAATTGATTTCAAACGTTACGGAAATCATTACAATCGTGTTGTGTGAAAAATACCTCACCATGAAGAAGTTCACTTTCAAGAATAATTGTGTACGCAATTTCGTTCGACAGGTTCGTAAATAAAAACTAAAATTAATTGATCTTTTGAACGAAATATATTGAAACGCGGTAGAAACGGAAAACCAAGGTAGCTAGATATCAAATGTAGTATTTAGGTATTTAGAAAAAATAAGGCATTTTTAATAAAAATGTACTTAATTATCTCTTTTTAATCAGTGAAAACCTCTTTTGATTTAGTAATCATTTATATTTTACCATAAAATATAAAACATTATAACTGCTGGTTTTACAAATAAAAGAAAAATTTATATTAAATAAAAAATACTTACACACTTCTTACTAGTGCTATTTGCGCTGCGCATCCAGATTACATGGGTATGTTAAGACTAGAAAAAGATTAAAGAAAAAAAGTTTTGAGTTTTCCGAAATATAATTTTTTAAGGTACTAAATACTTTGGGTATGTTATTGTTTATTTTATGAAAAAACACTCATTGCAATACACCAATTTTATTGAATTAATTACTGACAGCCAACCAGGTTTCGCTTATCTCAAGGTTCACCAGAGCTTATGTAGGTATCAACTACTTATAATTACATGCAGACACATATTATGTATATAAATATTTTTAAGAAAAAATTATATTTTTAAGAGAAAGAGACAAGTAGAAAAGAAAAGAACATATTGATGACAGAAAGAGATACAAATTTGAAAGAGCGAGACAAATTTTTTTTTTAGGTGATAGGTAAAGGAGGGAAAAAACAGATTCAACTATGTTAACGTAACAAATTAAAATAGTTAAATCTTTAAAAATGTGTTGTTTTGGTTTAAATTTTAAATATATGTACAAGTTTGTGTTTCAACGTAAATTGTTTTTTGTAATTTGAATTAAAGCCCACCAAAATGCTTTTTCACTATATATTTTTTTATAATTCATGTTCATCGAAGGTACAGAAAATATTTTTTTAAATGCCAAAGTTGGATGAAAATCGTGAAACATCGATTTTTTAAATGGATTATATTTTATAATTTGAAACCTAAACAAATAAATCAACTCTTTACTAAAAAAAATAATTGTTCTGTTTTGGTCAAGTATTTTATCCTCAAATCCAAATTTGAGTTTGTATGAGAAAGGCCGCTTAGCCGTTTCTCTAGTTTGCATTTATTTTGTTTGAACTTTTGTTACCAGTATAATAACGGTCGTTTGTTCCTTATCGTTGTCAAAATAGATAGTTTTAGGTTAAGTCATTAAGTCCTAGGACATGTGCCAGAAGTATGATGCTTGGCACTCTATCAGGACTATCTACCACCTTGGATATAATATGGCAAGAAATTGAACAGGAGCCAAAATTCAAATTGTTCCAGCGTCGCAACCTTTATATATATTCTAAAAATATTTAAAATTTATTTTACAGTATTTTATTTGCTTCTTACACGAAGAACATGGCAATTTTGTTTCCTTATATCTTAGTTTTTGGGAATTTCCCGCGGGAGGACGCTTGATGGTGTATTTATATGATGTTATTATGCTTACGAAATATCTAAAAAAAGAGCACATTCGAAAGTACTACGAAAAATACATTTTCACGCTGTTTTTTTAACAAGCAGGCGATATAATATTATGTACGGCATATAAAACAAGAGTTAAAAAATATATGGTACTCCGAGAATCATAACATTAAGTATTATGTAGGCAGACTGTAAAAAATCAAAAATATGGAGAAGAATGAGTGTAACATGTACTGCAATATCTTTTTATATTCTGTGTCGCCGTTCAATTATTTGGATTTCATTACGTACCTAAACACAAAAAACGTTAAACCATCAATTTTGTTATTTGAAGGTTATTTGTTCATTTATATTCTCAAATAAAAAAGTTAGCTGCTAAACTAATATTGCTCGATGATATTATTAGTAAGTTTTGTGGTACATTTAATGTATGATAGCTTCTGTGGTCGGGGGGTAAGGCTCTCGACTAGCAAGCCAGAGGTTGCGGGTTGAAATCCCGGCGTTCGTAAGTAAATTTTAATTGATTATTTTGTGTTATTTCACAATTTACGCATTTAAAACAATAAATCGTGTATTTGAGGCACGTTCCAGAGTGGAAGACACCATCAGTATTGCCCTGGTGCAAGATCCCCAATCAGAATTGAAACGTTGCTTAAAATGGCTTTGGCTATGTTTGATGACCATATCTGAATAGCCAAGTACTTCCGCATTTTCATCTTCTCCATCTCCTTTTCCTCCCCAGTACCTTTATCATCACAAGCTATCACAATTGGGGATGTCATTGGCTCCAGATGGTAGGGAGTGGTTTGGGACTATTGTGCGGGTTTACATTTAAAAAGGTAGTCACTAATACTCTCAATAATAGTAATACCCTCAAGAAAAATAGTTCAATTTATTGGATTTATTAAAACAAAAATTAGGCGTAAAAGTTTAGTAGTAGATTAAAAAGATATAATTATACGTATAATAAAAAAAAATAATAACAGATTATTCCAGAAAAATGAAAAAATATTTTATATCAAACTTGACGATAAACAAAATATTATTTCGAATAACAATATTCGATAGAAATTGAAGAACTCAATTTTTCAGGCATTAAACAAATGAGTTTTTCTAATATATCGGTTTAATTGTTAACCAAAATTATTAAAAACACTCATAATTGGAAAGCCACGGGTTGCATACATAATTATGGATATTGGATTGGATACATAATTTTTGGTACAAACGTCTGACTACTTTACATCCTCTTTTGGAAAAAAATCTTTCAAAATTTGTCAGTCAACCCCAAAATTTTCCAAATTTTCCAACTAAGGGCATTACTTATATGTTGCCCAGAAGCGAAAATATTAATAATCACTCTCAGTCAAAACCCATTACATGTTTACCGACAATATACAAAATTTGAACCTCTTGCTTGACAGATTTACTATATACTCATTTAGATGAAAAAAATATTTTATCTGAACAACAAAAAGGTTGTCGCAGAAAACATATGGGATGTAAAGAACAATTAGTTATTGATTCTGTAATTCTAAAACAGATTCAAACTCGAAAACTTAATTTACATACTTTCTATATAGACTACCAAAAGGCTTTCGATAATGTCCCGCACTCGTGGCTGATCAAAGTATTAAATATATATAAAATTAACCCCATTATTATTAGCTTTTTGGAAACCATTATGTCCTTTTGGAATAACAATTTAATTATCAATTTAAAAGGTAAGAAAATAGTAATACCGGGCATTTCAATTAAAAGAGGAATTTTTCAAGGAGACTCATTGAGTCCTCTTTGGTTTTGCTTAGCATTGAATCCTCTATCTAAAATGTTAATTAAAAGCAAGTTTGGAATAAAAGTTAAGGGCAGTTTGGAATAAAGTTAAGGGCAGTTTGGAATAAAAGTTAATGTTAAGCATTTATTATTTATGGATGATACAAAATTATTTTCGAATTCTGAACAAAATTTAGAGAATATGATCGAGGTAGTTAAAAACTTTTCAGATGATATCAAAATCACTTTTGGTTTAGATAAATGTAGAACGATCCATAAGGAAAGGCAAAATTGTAGATGGGGACGAGAGTATATTTAGAAATTTCCAAATTACTAGTATGAAAAGGGATGAGGTTTATAAGTATTTAGGATACCCACAACCAAATAGATTAGATCATACTAGTATTAAAAATGATATTAGGATTAAATTTCAAACTAGGATCAGGAAAATTTTAAAATGCAATCTATCTGCTAAAAATTTAGCAAAAGCAATAAATACTTGGGCAATACCACTATTAAAGTACTCATTTGGCATAATTAAATGGTCTAATACAGATTAAGATAACTTAGAAAGATTAATTAGAACTACTCTAACAAAGTTTAATTGCCATCATCCAAATTCAGCTATAGAACGAATTAATTTACCTAGAAATTTAGGAGGTATAGTCAAAATAACTTCTTTGAAACATAATCTGGTAGAAATGCTAAGAACTTTTTTCCATAGGAAAGCTCATAGCACAGAAATGCACAAAATAATTTGCAAGGCAGATATAAATATTACACCTGTGGCGTCGAGAAGAATCCAGATTAACTAATTAAAAATAAACCGCTCCACCTACTTAGTACCTTTCTACGAGTACCTACCTTCAGCTCGGATCGTAAACAAAGAACCTACCTACGACAAATACGTCGCAGTCGGTCTGGCACACTACGAGAACTCGTCAGAAGGTTTGAGTCTACCGCCTATGCATAATTGCCGCGCGGCCGAAGATTCCCGAAACACACAGACTGTACGAGTGTCTCGGATTTAGTTGCAATTCATCTACCTACTGTTGCCACCGGCCGTACGGTATAAATAAGCCCGACGCAGCGAGTCAGTCAGTCATCAATCTGCTGTCAGTGGACAAATCTCACGAGTGGCGATCGGCGCATCCCGCGCCCCCCTGCAAAGGACAATACACCTGGCTTCGCCCGTACAATCGTGGACTCCATCGGAACATCATCATAGCGCTTTGGCCCAGATCGCCGTCCCTGGCCAGCGCTACACGGATTACAGCGCCCTGGTTCCAGCGTCTCTGACCAGTGCTTCATCCACGCATTATGACCACAACAAGAACACGCAGCATCCTCACTGGTCTACGCAGCTCCCGCTCAACCGCCTACAAGCTCCGCTGCACCTTCGGCCTTCCCGTCAGCACTGGAGTATTGATTCTTTAGATCGCCAGTACCTGACAGTCATCGAGTCCCTGTCACCAGCGCCCGGCGTCGACTCACTGACCCGCGCTTGACCTACCAACACAGCCAGCATCCGGTGAATACATCTGTCCAGCGTCAACTCTCATCACGGCAAACTGACTCACCAATAAACACAGTGACCTTCACGACACCGACTTTTATTTCGTGCCTCTCACCACCTGTGATCCCCAAACACTTTTAAATTTATACGATGAGAATGCCAACATTTTTATAAATCCCAACCAGGAATTATTAGATCCATGGTCAAATAAAATTTTACACGCAAAACACTTCAATTATCTCAACCAAATGGTTGAGTATTGAAGAGTTGAGCGCAGAAATAGAAGGAATTATGCTTGTCATTCAGGATAGATTCATTAATACTAAAAATTATAGGAAGCATATAATCAAAAATACAAATCAAATTGATGATTTGTGTAGAAAATGTTTGGCTTTTCCGGAAACTATAGAACATATTATATCGGGATGTTCTATATTAGCACCGTCCGAGTATACATTTAGGCACAATCAAGTTTTAAAAATAATTCACCAAAGTTTGGTAATTAAACATACATAACTTGATTGACTGCCGTATTGTAATACCATATTATGAATACGAACCAAATTCTTTTTTTGAAAACGAATTTTATAAAATATATTATAATAAAGCTATGCTAACAGACCGAACGATTAGTCATAATAGACCCGATATAGTTTTACATGACAAAATTAAAAAAATAACTTATATCATCGATGTCGCTATTCCAAATTCCTGTAGTATTCAAAAAACTGTTAATGAAAAAATAAGAAAATACACAGATTTAGGAAATGAAATTTAAAAAAATTGGCATTCTCAGACTATAAAAATATTACCATTCATTATTTCGGCTGCTGACATTATACCTAGCTCTCTCATTAAAAATTTAGGCCTATTAGATCTATCAAAAAAATTATATATATAAGATGCAAAAGTTGGTCATTTTGAATATAATATATGTAGGATAACGAAAGAATTTTTAAATATTCATGTTGAGGGATCAGTAGGATTTATTTGCCCTGTTAGGAGTTCTACCGAGCCTAACTCTCTGATTTGAAAATATCTGGAGTCGGTGAATTATTTTCCCATTTGATATCTGGAGAGTTGACGTGTTCTTGTATTGTTTTATATTTATTTTGCTTATATAATGCACTTGCATAATGTTGAGGGGATAGTACAAGTTTACGGATACATCTCAACTGGCTAGCTGGGATGTGAGAGAGTGATCTACCTACTACATTCACATTTTAACTCTATCACCTATCTGTCTCGCTTTTTACTGACAGTCAAGACTCAACCACGCTACTTATTTATTCCACATTAAGGGAACATCCCACTTTGGACGGCTGAAAAGTTTTTTTTTGTTTTGTTCCTATAAAAGATATCGCTGTAAATCTTTTTGGGCTTCATAGAATATCCCTTGAAATGTATTCTAATTTTTATTTTACATAATTTATTTATCTTTGGTAGCAGCATCTGCACAGTCCCTCAAAAAAAGCCATGTCACTTCATAGATTTATTTTAAACACAAAACCAAAAATATTTTAACTCTGTTGTAGCTACTGTCCTAACTAGAATTATAATTTTTTTTTAAATCACAAAATGACGGCTATTTAAAAAAAAATCTCCAAAATAATTTTAGTGATATTTTGTTTTTAAAAAGTACCTTAAAATCAACATTTTAAAGTAACCATACATGTGGAAAATGTATTGTCAAAATTTCGTAATTTCAGTGGTCCCGGAGAAAAAATCAAAAAAGCTAGCAAAAAAGTATATTTTTAGTAAAAAATCTATCAGCTAATCAGCGATGCCAGCACCATACAGGATGCATTCCGCTTGTTCAAACTGTTCATTTTCTTGAAGTCTTGCATTTTATTGGCTCATTCTGGCTGTTTGTTTATATAAAATCGAAAGCCTTAAGAAGGGGCAGAACAGCTAGGCTAACGAAAAAGTAATACTTAGGACGCTTTGATCTTTATGAAATATGTACACAATATTTTTGAAGTAGACTATTTTCGAAATCAATCAATGAATATATGATATTTTTTGAAGTTGATAAAGTGGGATGATCCCTTCTATAAAACAGAAAATTTAATGTATCAAGTAACAAAACCCTCGGACGGTGAACTCCAATGATAAAGAAAGGAATTTTTGGTCTGGAATATCCAAATCAATGAAACCGTTTTCAGGTGGAAACAAATTCTCCATCTTGTGTTATAGGGCTTTAAATTAACCATTTAACTGTAAAAAATAAGACGAAGAAACGATTGCTGTAACAAGGCAGAAAACTCTAATATATGGAAAAATATTGTTGTCATCTCTAATTTTTTTGACTTTCAAATAGACCTCTTAAATCTCCATAACTGATAATATAAATTGGGTTAACCTTAATAATAATAATAACAGAGTTCATCTTCAGGAACACGATATTCCTCATTTTTGGGCTAGATTGCAATCTTTATTTCAGCGACAAACACCGTAAATACAATGACAGATCCCGTTCCGTGATTATGTTTTGCTTGAACTGGAATCCATTCTTATTTTTATGTTATATTGATTCATGTTACACTGTAGATTATTATATTTTTTTAACTAAACGGTTAAGTTTGCGATATTATTTTTTCCTTTCCAATAAAAACAACTCTTTGAGTCCTTAAAATAATTCAAATTAGATTAGAAAAATATTTAAATTAGTGGCCAATTTTTTTTTTCCAAAAAATAATTTATGTTGTTATTGACCATAAACTAAGATATATATGTCTAAAGGGTTAAGAACTTGATATTCTAGACAGAAAAGAAATGAACATTCTATTATAACCCCAGAGTTGGAGATTTCTTCTTAATGATGAAAGATAATCTTCACTAAAAGGAACCTATAGAAAATAGACAATTAGAGAATATTGGAAATGCTACAATAAGGGAGCGCTTCTGAATTTTCTGAAGATCTTGACTATTCAGGGGTGACCTCCACATGATTGCAGCTATTGTGCTGTGCGAACTGCCACATTGCACACGCCAGGCGATATAGCTAGCAACCGATAACCCGTACACACATATACACAAGCCTCAATGCACACTATTCATAGACGATGCTATCTTCTCATTAGACAAAGCCGCAAACCAATGGTTCAATAGGTCAGCCACCAAAATTCATTGTCAATTGTTACGTCTAATAACAGTTTAGTGCAGAGCATAAAGCGTATAGCGGATAGAATAGTGGGATAATTGAAAGGCTTGGACGCAGATAGTGTCTACACTCATTTTAATTAAAACAGTGTCATATATGGCAACAATGTGTACACTATCTATCTGTCTATCTAACAACCATTGCATTTGATTTATCGGTTGGATCCCTGGCCATGGATCGCTGTTTTCTTCGTAAATTTATTTAAAAATATTTTGGGACAAAACAGTGTCATATACGGCACAATGTATAAACTATGTGTCCATCTAAGAACCATTGTATTTGATTTATTTATGGCCATGGATCATTGTTTTCTGTAATTCTTAGATTTATTTGAAAATACTTTGGAACAAAACAGTATCAACACCAAAATGGCGACAGTTAAAGTGTTAAATGTGGCAGTTAAATCAGGAGACTAAATTTTGACAACAATTTGATGATAAATGATTTTTTTATGGCCGGAATTGGATATTGATTTGAACAACGTTTACTTTCAACAAGACGGCGCTACGTGCCACACAAGCAACGAAACCATTGATCTTTGACGATTGAATATCAAAATAACACCTCTTATTGGAAAACCCTGTATAATAATGTTTGTACTCAGAACGATTTAACATTCAGTATGTGTTGCTAAATTGTTAAATTAACAACAATATTTAAAACATAACTCAAAACTAGTTCGCTCAGATTACATAAACATCACCGTTAGAATAATTTATATACGTAGAGCACACCTGAATAGATTAAGACCAAGTTATAAGTCCGAGTAGTTTAGTATTTAGAATTTAAGCTATTAGGGTAAAGCACTCCTGGAGTGAAATATCACTAAATTGTGCTTTGTAAATGTAGCATCCCTTTCGCATTTAAACTTGACTAAAATTGTATTATCTCTACCTTTTATAATAATGTATATAACGTGTAAGATTTCACTAAGAATGGCCAATGTTGGTTGGGACTACCTAAACCGTCAAATATCCAAATAACTACTTTGTTTATGCATATTGCAAGCCAATTATTAATAATTGACCGGTCGGTGGCTGAGTTGACATCGCGTTTGGGTCCCACCTAAGCGTCGTGTACTTATTTCTTTGGCAGGCTAAGTCCTCCATCACAAATTAAGAAAAAAATTCCGCTTACTTTGGTGGTAGTTGGAGGTTTTCAATTATTGTCAGGTTATTCGTAACCCGGAAATATTTGCTTTTCTTAAATAACATTGTGTTTTCATTATTTCGATCGTAAAGTTGTTGTAAATAGTAGATATACCAACAGATTGCTTCATTTGTTGACATTAACGTTTAAAATTCGCCCATTTGATTTATGCAAGAAAAGAACATCGCCAAAAAGTGTGTTTCATTTTTTTTTTACGCAGTTCGGGTACAAACATTTAAAATTTTTGTTTTTATTTGCTAAAAAACATAATTTTCCACATTATGCAACAAAAACATAACCAAAAAGGGGTCCGTAAGTAGGATATTATGAACTCTAAGGCAGTTTTTATAAACATGACGCTTTTTTCTGGGCTTATAAGAATGCTCGATTATTTCAAAGTGTTCTACTAGTAAAAACATAAATACCTGCTTAAAATAGACGTTGAAAAAACCTTGAAAATATAAGTTTATCGAAAACATTATCTTTCTCTATCCTATTCACACCAGTCTTTACCTAACGTTACAATGCCTTATTCAACCTCTATGATAAAATAAAATGAAAATAAATAATGTACGGGATATCCCTAAGTGACCAATCAAAAGCTGGTTCACTCTCCAACATTTTGGCATTCGAGATAAAAAAAATGAGCAACACATAACACCAAAACAAAAGTTATTTCTCTTTGTAACGCCAGACTTTGTAAATAGCCCCGAAAGTGGGGTAATTTGCGTTCCACCATTAGTCATCGTCATCGCAATCACCCCCAACTCATTAGCGGCCGGGGAGAGTGGGGTAAGTCGACGCTATCTAAATTGGACGACTTATAATAATAACAACTTTGCGGAAATGAATGAAGAGTTTATCCGACTGACTTATTAGGTTTTGTCGTCTGTGTGAGAGAAAAGTGTAACTTTGGGGGTGAAACTCAGCGACAGATGTATTTTATTGTCATCGGTGAAGATGATTTGAAGATGGGTTCATTTGTAGTTAAACTTAAATGAACTCATCTTCAAATGAACCCATCATTGGTGAATATGGGTTCATTTGAGTTCAACTGCAATTTACCAAGGTAAAAAGGTACATAATATTTGTGTAAGCATTATTATAATATGTATGCCCTTGAGTAAATTTTGCACAATAGCGGCAATATACAAATCATTTAAATATATCTCATCGTCAGGGAACAACTTTACGAATTTTGGAGTTACTTCTTTCTGCTGCCCGAAAGCATGAACATGAACATCCCCATTTTGAGGAATGTCGTTAGGTCAAAGGAAGTGGAGAGGGGAGGTAGATGTGGATGATATGAATCATACAGTGCCTGGCTGTTCAGATAAGGTCACTAAGTAGGCTAAAACATTACAAAGCAAAAATCGTAATCCAACTCGTGTCACGAAGGAGGTGGAGAAGAAGGAGGTCGCCATTCAAATCTGGTCATCAAACATGGCTAAAGCCATTTCAAGCAACGTATCAATTCTGATTGGTCGTCTTTCACCAGAGTTATCTGACAGTACATACTACTCTATGGATTATTTTTAATTAATCAAATAAAATTGCTTGCGCGCGTCGGGATTAAAATTGAACCCGCGACCTCTGATTCGTAACCAAGGATCGTAACCAGTCAACCACGTAGGCCGTCTTATATTGACCATTAGAATTAAATGATCAGCTTCAAACCCGCAACATCAAACCAAGGAATTTACCGCTCTCGTATGGAGATAAATATTGCCTAACTCTCAGTTTGGCTGTTAAAAAATATTTTAGCGGCTTTTATGTAAGTGCGGCTCATATAACGCTTTTTTATAGCTGTCAATGTATTTTTCTGATTTATATCCGATAACCTGCTTTACAATATTGCATTTACGTTTTCCAGGTTCGCTGGACGTGAAACTAATCCATTTATGAAAGATTTACCGATAAGCGAGCGCCATTACAAAAATAAGGAAGCATCCATTCAACCTAAGGACACGTCCTTACTTTTTAACTTTGGTTTATGTTTTCTATTCTGACCTCCTTCTGTGGCTCGAGAAATAAATCTTCAACGGGATAAAAGGTATTATGTGCACCACACAGCGTTAAACGAAACGGATCGTGCGCACTCTTGCAACGGTCTTTTTATAAAAGAATACAAATACATTACCTTTTAAGCACTAGATTTCTAATATGTTACAAACTCTTGCGTACTTCATTTGAAAACTGTAGTTTTGTTACAATTTATATTTGTTATTTTAATAAGAACAAATATTATATTTTTTAATAGTAAAAGCCCTTAAATAGGCCGTTAATAAACTAATAAATAATATTTAGTAGCTGACGTGTACACGGCGTTACTGGGGGTTATCCTTAGGAGACATAAACAATTGCGTACTTATCTGCAGGCCTATTTAATATATACTATTCCGTAGTAGGTACGTCATTTTGATTTAGCACTTTAACCGCCCAAAAATATTTTTCTTCTGACTTGATTTCAAAACATCGATTTTTCTCTATTCTGTTTAAATATAACATGAATGTATTATTTACACATAAGCCTTTAAGCTGAAGAAATGAAATTCATCTCAGAAGTATTTATCCAATATGGACAAATATGTATGGACGAATATATTTAGTGCATTAAAATTGTCAGATTGAACAAAAATTGTCCAAATGAACCAATTTCATGATATTTTGCGCCTTAGAGTTGTCCGATTAGACGAAGTAAATAGACAAATGTTATGATTTTTGCACAATTTCTGTATTTTGAAAGCTGAACCAGTAAAAATATTTACATATACAACATGGTGAAAAAATGGAGTAAATATTATATGGTATTTTGGCATCTTTTGAAATGGTGACCCTTATTGTACTCAAATGCTCCAAAAATTGGCACTGCACAATGGGAGTTTGCTATGATTTTGTTTATTAACACTTTATTTGTACAGTTCATTTCACAGAAGCATAAAGATGGGCTTTTTGCCAGGTGGAAAATTTTCCCCGCGACCCAAATGTTGGTGGGAATAAAAATATACGCGTTTTTAATATTTATAAAGACATTATAGAAAGGGAAGCGTGGCTATGTGTGACATGTCATAATATTTCCGAATTTTCTAGATAATATCCACTATATTCTAGCAATTATACTAAGGTACTATAAAATCACAAAACAAGAGCTATGCAGATATGCTAATATGTACATGTAATAATACCGCACTTTCTGAACAGTATCACATTCTAGCAATTTTACCTAGTTACTCCAATATTACAAAATTAGAGCTATGCAGATACGCTAAATGTATATATGTACATGTAGGTATATACTATAATATATCCACACTTTCTTGATAATATCACATTCTAGCAATTTTACCTACCGTAATGTGGGTTGACTTTGGCCCAAAATATCATCCGATTGCAAAGAACATTCAATAAAATCCAACTTGCTTAAGAGAGCGCTTTGAATTTTTGAATAATGATAGAAATAGAGTTAATGAACTGTTTTAAATAAATTTAAAAAATTTTAGTATAATTTTAACCAAAAAAAAAAAAAAAGAAGTTTGGGCCAAAGTTTCCCATTCTGAGAGGATTCTTTGGCCCAATTTTTTTTTGAAGGCTGTATTATTGATTTTAATAATGGGCTAAAGTAAACGCAGCAATCACTGTGATCATTCTTAATGCTTACATAAAATGTCAACATTTAACAATAATAAATTTACATAGGATGCTCGGAAAAAAAAATTATAAAAAAAACAATGAATTATTTTAAAGAAATTTTATTAATTATGAAACAATTGGTATACAATTATGTTTTTTTAATTAAATTACTTATTTCAGTAATTTGTGGGTATTACAGTGGTGAAAAATACAACAAAATTTCCCAATATTTTAATATTTCTGGAACTTGAAAGAATTCTCTTTTGGAACGACACTTCTCGGGGGGGTTAATTTTTTGCACAATTTCAACCCAGGAATACAAAATTGCATCTTGCTTGTCAGGCCATTTCCAGCTTTTTAATGTCTTTTGCATAGAGCTATCAATCGCACCATTCTTTCGTATTTCCAAAATCTTGCCCGGAAAATAGGCGCCTTCGTACACAAATATTACAAAGTCGCCTACTTCATAGGGTGATTTGTTTGATGCTACCATGGCAGCTGACGTCGACGCTTGAGGATGACTTCCTTCGCCATCCAGTTCTTCGTCAAAAAATTGTAACGGGCCGTCGGAATCATTTGAATCATGCAATGAATAGTTGTTGTCGTCCGATTCAGATGAAGAGAAATCTCATTTTCGTGGCAGAGCTTAAGTATGTGCTCGTTAATGTTACTGCTTAAATTATCGCAAATGATTACCTTTTTACCGTGTTGCTTTTTCAGATGCGGTAAAAACAGGGAAATAAACCAATCTTCAAAAATTGCCGCATCGAACCACCCAGATTTAGACCTATTGTAGCGGCAACCTGGTGGTCCATTTTCAGTCCACAAATCCCAAAGACAGTCAGATTTATATACTATGTATGGCGGCAATAGTTCTCCATCAGCATTACCACAAAACATTAAAGAAGTTGATGTTTTTGTAGTGTTGCAAATTCTTTCAGGATATTTGCTGCCTTTCTTGATAAGCACCCTCTTCTTACCTGGATCGTCGGTGAGGTTGGTCTCATCTAAGTTCCATATGTTACTTGGTGGGATATAATTAAGCACTTTCGATAAGTTACCCACATAACTTTTTATGGTGTTTTCATCGGTGCTTGCTCTCTTTTGCGATATATTGCTCGCAAATCGTAACGTTAACCTCGGATGGCGTTTCGAAAATGAGCGAATCCACTCCCATCCGGGCATATTATTCTTAAACTTTCTAACTTTCCTTCCCTGCCGTTCTAAATATAGCTTAATAATACATCTTAGTTCAAACGGATCTACAGGAAATCCATATTCACCCATGGTTATACAGCAGTCCACAAATTTCATCTCCATGCGTGAAAATTGGGGGTTGGCCGGGCTTATTAGAGTGCAATCCTTTTAACTTATTCTTGAGAGTACTTCGAGGTATGTTATACACTGCAGCCGCTTTTCTCTGCGTCAATTCACCATTTTTGATTGCATTTAAACATGCTTGCAACTTTTCCTTGGTGTAATCTGCATATTTACGAGCTCCCAGGAGTCTGACGTAATTTCTGGGCATTTTAACTTCAAAATAAAATAAAGAAAGCTTACTGTATAAAACGTAAAAGATCTATTTTCAATTGGACTGAATATAACATAGCCGTTTCTAATAAAATGTAGCTTGTTCACAACATCAAAACATCTATTTTTGATTAGGGGATACTTTGGCCCGGGCCAATGTTGGGACAAAGAAACCCCAACTCTGTCAAAAACACACAACATCATGTATAAAAAAAATTTAAAATATTGTTTGACATTTTAACACCATAATATTGCGTGCTATCATATCTTCAATATATTCTACGGATATAAAGTGTTAACATACCTGTTTAAGTGATAACACGTAGTGGATGCAAACAGATTTTATGAAGAAACTTTTTTATCGAAATTCGCATGCGACTGTCTTCACCTAGAAACTTCTATAAAATGGACTCTAGTTTAGTCAAAAAATCTCCAAATGGTGTCACTAATGCCATCTATTGATTTAATGTCAAAATTACGCCTATATGAGACTTAGGACACAGATGTCACCAATCAAACTATTTTTTAATTTGGGCCAAAGAATACCCCTAGGGCCAAAGTCAACCCACGGTACGGTACATAGTTACTCCAATATTACAAAACTAGATCTATGCGAATAGGCTAAATGTATATATGTACATGTAATAATATATCCGCACTTTCTGGATAATAAACATTCTAGCAATTGTACCTAGTTACTCCAATATTACAAAATTAGAGCTATGCAGATACGCTAAATGTATATATATGTACATGTATATATTATAATATATCCACACTTTCTTGATAATATCACATTCTAGCAATTTTACCTACATAGTTACTCCAATATTACAAAACTAGATCTATGCGAATAGGCTAAATGTATATATGTACATGTAATAATATATCCGCACTTTCTGGATAATACACATTCTAGCAATTGTACCTAGTTACTCCAATATTACAAAATTAGAGCTATGCAGATACGCTAAATGTATATATATGTACATGTATATATTATAATATATCCACACTTTCTTGATAATATCACATTCTAGCAATTTTACCTACATAGTTACTCCAATATTACAAAACTAGATCTATGCGAATAGGCTAAATGTATATATGTACATGTAATAATATATCCGCACTTACTGGATAATACACATTATAGCAATTGTACCTAGTTACTCCAATATTACAAAATTAGAGCTTTGCAGATACGCTAAATGTGTATATGTACATGTATATATTATAATATATCCGCACTTTCTGGATAATATCACATTCTAGTAATTGTACCTACATAGTTACTCCAATATTACAAAACTAGATCTATGCGGATAGGCTAAATGTTTATATGTACATGTAATAATATATCCGCACTTTATGGATAATATCACATTCTAGCAAGTCTACCTGGTAACTCCAATATTACAAAACTAGAGCTATGCAGATACGCTAAATTTATATATATTTACATGTATATATTATAATTTATCCACACTTTCTGGACAATATCACATTCTAGTAATTGTACCTAAATAGTTACTCCAATATTACAAAACTAGATCTCTGCGGATAGGCTAAATGTATATATGTACATGTAATAATATATCCGCACTTTATGGATACTATCACATTCTAGCAAGTATACCTAGTAACTCCAATATTACAAAACTACAGCTATGCAGATACGCTAAAAGTATATATGTATTCTATCATAATTTATATTATAAGGATGCGCCTGCCCACTAGCTGCGTGGCGAACCGGATCGGGAGAGACTGGTTTGGGGAAACCCTTTGACCTCTCCAACTGGTCTATCTCAGCCAACGCTTTGCGCCACAGCGGGAGGGATAGATCATTCGTTCGTCACACCTGGACACACTGATCCCTAGATTCTTACACACCTCATACTTTTTTCCTTCCCTGAACTTCCTCTCCTTCATTTCCTTAAAAATACCTACCACACAGCATCCCCAAAGATGAAATAGGCCCTGAGGGAAATTATGTACATAGATATAACAACAACAACAACAAAAAAAAAACATAATTTATATATGTATATATATATATATATACAATATATCATAAATTTATATTTATATATATATATACATATAGTTAAGCACTGGAGTGCGTGACGTTATTTATGTACATTTACCATAATATTAAATCAATACCATTCTTCAAAATATTAAGCTGAAACTGCTTACTGCTTTTTTTGTTATTGGGGTGTTATGCCGTGTTGGAGCTGACACAACACGGTATCACAGCCTCATACATAAGCTCACATTTCACTACAACCTCTTTTTCTGCGGTTTCCCTTACTCCCAAAGGCAAATGCGGAAGGATTCCAACAATAGGACGCAGCCGAAACTCCTCCCCGATCCCAACACAACACAAACAGACACGTATGTAGTATATGGCCGCTGTAGGTCGCTGCTGGTGCTGATGCTGAATAATACATGCAATTTTAGTAGGGTTTTTAGGTAACAAATTTTTTCCCTACCGAGAAAATACAAGGCCTCTAAGTCTATAAAAGCCAGGTAACATTTAAATAAACCCATATGAGGTAAAAATTGTGAAGCGCATATGACGCCGTTCTATTTGTATAAAGAACATTAACTTTAAATTCAGTAAATTTAAATGATTCACCACTTCATGGAACATAAGAATCTAGAAAATCAAAAAAAAAAAAATCAAACACAAATTACACATATGCCCTGATGATGGACACTGCGATGCTGTCCGAAACGTTGGCTAAAGAAGGAGTTAGCGCAACACGGCATAACACCCCAGAAACAAAAATACTTTTGGTCGTGATAATCTTAAATCATATTTGCTTACTGCTGTTTAAAACCAGTGAATCCACCTAGAATTCGCCGTTTATTCCATATTTTTAGGTTCTATAAATATGACACATTATCGGGATCTCTTAAAACCTTTTTGCAAAATGGAAAAATATGCCAAAAATTGGGCATAAAAATACCTTTATAATTTTTTGTATCTTTTGGGACGATATTCGTTATAATTCACCTAAAAATATACGCAAGCATCAATAGTCAGTATTCAGCCTCCTCTCGAGTGTGACATGTAGAGAACTGGAACACCGAATATGGAATGAGAACGTGATTATTGGTTAATAATTATCGAGCCTTCAGAATCAGGCATTGCATGCAGGTTTATCCGGTAATGGAAGTGGATATGTTTGCTTTGTGCCGTTAACAAGTTTCCACGATTGATATACAATTATTAATTAATCACCATATTCAATTAAATTAATCGACGCTAGTAAAAATGTCGTATCTTACTTGTTTTTTTTTTAAATTCCATTAAGAAGTAGGTTGCTCTTCGTTATTTTATTTACGCGTAACTCGTTATCAATTAGTTCCTTGCCGATATTCGTAAGAGCTACTTATGCGAGAAAGAGACCTAGTTATAATTCGACAGCTTCGTGATAAAAATTTGTACTTTAACTGAAGCACTTAAAAAACTTTGTTTACTTAGCAGCATTTTTTCATTATTTTTTATATGAATCATATTTTGACTTTTAAATAGTTTAACTTATTGTATTAGACATAAACTGCAATTTAACAATTGTTTAAGTAATATAGAGCCCGTAAATTAACTAACTAATCATCACGCCGTTTCCCCGCAGGGGACGGACAAAGTAGGTAGGGAGGGCGGACCGCCAAACAACTCTGTCATTGCTCACACTTCTTGCCTCATTCATATTCATACATCCTCTTCTATTTTTTTTTTTTTTTATATTTTTATTTATTTTATAAAATACAGTATAATGTTTAAATTTACATAGTAAGAACATATTTCAATAAAAATTAACATGTTTACCTTTACAAGAGTCTAAAACTCGTGTGTAAAGGGACTATTATTCTGACTCTTGACATTGCCCGACTCGAGTATCTGATTCATTTAATCGTGCCATGCCTTCCTCGGGCGTCCCCGACTTCTGCTACCATTCGCATTTGCATCATATATGTTTCTTAAACTCCTATCTTCGCTCATTCGCTCGACATGCCCAAACTATCGAAGCGTCTTGCACTCTTTGCGGATCTCCACATTCCTCACACGATCAAACATGGTATTACCACACATACGCCTCAGGGATCTCATTTCAACAGAATTCAATCTACTTTCATCTTTCTTTGCCTTTTCCATGCCTCACTTCCATACATCAGGGTAGGTACCAGCACTCCATTGCGGACTGATAACTTCGCTTTTTTGGATAATTTTTTGTTAGCGCCAACTGCGTTCAGTCCTCCATCAACGGAGATACCCTTCTTTTAATATCTCTGTCAGCCTTCCCATCTCTCGTAAAACTTACTTCCTAAATACACAAACACAGTAAAGGTTAGTAAATAGAACTTAAGAACACGTGATAATAACTGCCTCCGTAGTCCAGGAAATATATTCTCGACTAGAAATCCGGATGTCGCGGCATCAAATCTCAATATTATGTTATATCAAAATTAATTCATTCAAAATAATAAATATTATATTTGCGGCATGTTCCAGGGTCGAATATATTCTCAGTATCGCACTTGTGTAAAACTATCATTCAAAATAGAAACGTTACTGGAAATGACATAAGACGTGTTTGGTACTTTCAAATAAAGCCAGGTGCTTCCTCACCTTCCTTTTCTTCCCACTACCTTCAACCTCCAAACATAGCCCAATTAGAGATGTCATATTTTTACTAGCTCCAGACGGTTGAGAGCAATTGGGACTTTTTTGACGTATTAAAAAACATAAAGGAAGTATTTATTAAAAGAGGTACATAAAAAATAAGAAAACAAACAATGAGATTTTGCTTTAGCAATACAATATTGGAATGATAAAAAATTTATACATAAATAAAAAATATATGTAACTAACTAAAGATAACGATGAAGTACAAAGTAAATGCTAATAGTTAAGTACATAATTACTCAAATATATTTTAAGTTGAAAACGTGTCTAAATGTGAATTTTGCAAGTAAAAAACAGAGCTTATGAGCGTGAAAAAAAAGCAATGAATAGAAAACGGAAGTACACATGTTAAATTTTACTTTATTTTATTTATTTATTGATTTTATTTTAGTAATTTGTACATTTAAGTTTACAAATGACTAAAAAATTTGTTACATATAAATATACTTTTTTTTTCTTGCTTTATGTGGCTCCTACACAACATCTTGAACTTTTCAATTGGGGCAGACTTAAGGTTTTCCGGCAGCGCGTTATAGTATTTCATCCCTTTATATAATATACTACTCTGGGTATTCGCTTTGTCCTTCTTTGGTAGCCTGATTTCATTGCACGTCCTGGTTTTATGTTTGTGTATGTCCTTGTTGTATACAATTTTATTTGAAAAATATTTGGGTAGCAGGTTGTTTACTATTTTGTGTCAAAATATCATCGTGTTCAAGGTCAACATCTGTTTCACCTTTAGTCAATTTAGTTCGTTTAACATTTTATTTACTTTTGAATATCTATTTCATCTGATTATTGTTCTCATTGCCCTATTTTGGAGAATTTGAAATTTATTTTGCCCTCGGTCGTTACACAGGAAAAGGATAGTTGAGCAGTAATTAAAATGTGGAGCAATAATGGAGTTATAAATGGTGATTGCAGTTTTTTCGGACAGTTTTTGGCGAATTCTTTCCGAAAAAGATATCTTTTTTCCAATTTTCTTTTGGGTATACTCAGCATGTTTGTTAAAGTTGAGTTTGGAATCTATTATAACTCCTAAGTATTTTATATCGGTAACATTTTCAATAATTTCACCATCAATTTTGATTAAAATTTTAATTAAAAACAAAGCAAACAATGAGAGCCTGTAATTATTACAATGAGGTACGTAGTAAAATAAATGCTAGGTAGGTATATAATAAGTCAAATATATTTCAAGTTGAAAGGGTGTCTACATATTAGAAGAAGAAACCTAATTTTCAATTAGAAAATTGTGGTATGGAAAACACCAAAGATAAAAATCAATAACAGCGCCTATTGTATAAGTTTTTATTGATTGATTTTATACCTACTTGTTTTATCAGTCGTACATAGCTTATATACTACGTAGAATAATCACCTATCGGAGTTACTGCAGTTTACTCCCGGGAAACCTTGTAGATTTTTTGTTACAAAACTATTTTGAAAAATAAATTGTGTTTTTACGTTTTATTGTCGTTATAAGGTTGAATTATTTTTTTAAGGCCGAGTAATAAATTTATGACATTCACGTGCCGTAGAAGAGCATGCAAGTAATATACGATAACCCTTTTAGCGTTTATTTTTATGGTAGAACATAATAATAGCCACATGGCCCAAAATTTACTAACATTAATGTTTTATAGTATGTACTACCTTTCCTACCCTACCTCGCTAGGGTTTTTTCTGGTGTTCGTAATACTCGACCATAGAACATGTATACTTGTATTGTATTTTGTGGAAATATGTTTCACCTACCATCACACAAAGGTGCTACACTTCATTGCGACATAAAATTAATCATGGTAGAAACAATTATTCATGTTACCTTTAATTATTTGCCACATGGTATTACATACTATTTTATGTTTCAGTTTAATTTCCTTTCTGAATACAACTACCTATTTGAATTTCACTTTTATTTTCTGATTGAATGTAAAGTGGAATCTTGTTAGTGCAACCTAAGAAGTGGAAATTAACCCACTTTCAGAGATCCGATCGAGTCGAAACTTGGAAGTTAGACTCGTTGTTGATGACAATGCATTCCGTCAACTCGTGGCAATCAGATACGCCGACATGTACGTATTTCTCTAGTTAATAAACGCAAATATCTCGGTCTTACCCAATTGTAATTTGGCTCAGTTGTTAGTGCGATTGACTCCAGTCCCTGGCGAGGAAGGATCGATTCTCAGTCAAAGCAAAAAATATTTAAAATAATTTTAAAAGTTCCCAGCAGTCCCTAAAGAGGAAGTTTCAATCTTCAGTCACACAAAAAAAAGTATTCTTTAATAAGAAAACATTTTAATTAACCATCCATTAAATTTTATAATCCGATGAAACTTCTATTGGTTATTTGATTTACTAAAAAAATAAATCTTCCGCATGGCGCCTTTGCTCACTCAGCCGAATAACCGCCAAACCCTTCGGGCCGACCCTAATTGTCCAAAACCCACTGATTTTGTGTTGTTGTTTGGTTGAAAAATAAACCATCGAAGACTGAAATGATGTCTATGATTCGTGCACAGGAATCACAGAGTGAAGTTTGTCGGGTATTCCATGATACACCCCAAAAATAATAATTGGTGGTGCGCAAATCTTTCGTTCGCAATTGTGCGGGGTGGGTTGCGGTAAGTACGATAATGACTTAGACAAAACAAAAACGAATTGAATTTGCCTTAGTGTTTGTTTACAAGAGGAAATGAGTGGGAAAGGCCAAAGACTTACCCTAGGTTTCTTCCTCCGTAGCCGCTGGTTCCTTACACTTATCAGCTTGTATACAATTAAGGGGCAATTCCCTTTTAACATTCGCCCACTCAACACAAAACAAAACAGTGACATTCACTGCGGCGGGTAAAACGTTTCACTGGACGATGTGTGCTCCAAAACAATCACAGCCGAATTCAACGAATTCGACACGAATGTTCGCGAACCAAGATGCAACGATAACAATGTTACTTGTCTTTTGGCTCGGCTCAAGGAAAGGGGACAAGGAGCAAAGGGGGGGTGAAGGGTACACATTTTAAGGCTATTCAATTTTAAACCTCACGCGCAACTTATAATTATAGGATAATTTCCATAGGTTTTGTGGAAAAATCACATATATTGTATACTACATTCTAAGTATTGTGGTGAATTACACAACAATTATAAATGTCACTGTACATTTATTTTTATTGACAGATTTATATACAAAGTGGTGCAAAAGTAATGACATAATGTGAATGTGCCATAAGTTTTGCAATTTGACATTTATGTTGTAGACAGATAGAGAATTAGTAGACAACAAGCAATGGAGCGATACACACCTCAAGAACGCGGAATTATTGTTACTGCTTATTTGACCAATTTCCGATCTGTTTTTTAACGCAGCGTGAATTTTGTTGTCGTTTTCCTCGACGTCTTACACCATGTGCGTAAACAATTAAATGTTTGGTTGAGCGTCTCGTGCAAATGTTCAGATAAACTTTCCCAGAAAACCTGCGTGAAAATTAGCAAAAATAAGTTGAATATGGGTAGTAATTAAGTATCGATTTTTTTATGTTTTACCTAAAAATTATTTGTAAATCTCATTTTTTTGTAGTAAAAAAGATGAAATTGTTATTGATGTAATCACAATTTAACCTCTAATGTTAGGTAAAGAGGCAGTATACCTGTTTTTGTAAATAAATATACAATTCCTGTACTGAAATTACTGCGTGCATACTTACAAATACAAACACTAGTGTTTTCTACCAATTTTATATACTTACTGACGCCGCAATATCTTTTACTTTACGGCTTTAATAATTTGTGTTTTTCGCAATATTAACTAATCAACAATTAATTTTTAAAACTAGAATTTGGATATTACAATCACCAAACCTCCAAAACAATAACCACAACAACAACTACCACAATCTCCACCATAACCCCAAACAACTGCCACCACAACAACGTCCACAATAACCATTACCACAACTACCACCACAACCACCAAACAAATACCACTACTACAATAACCACCACCACAATAACCACCACCACAATAACCACCACCACAATAACCACCACCACAATAACCACCTCCACAACTACCACCACCACAATCACCACTACAACCGCCAAACCACTACCACCACACAATAAACACTATAATATCGACCGCCATAACCACCACCACAACAACCTCCTTAACAAACCACCACCACAAACCACTACCACAACCCCCAAACAACAACCACCACATCACCACCATAACCACCACCGCAACCACCAAACAACCACCACCACAATCACCACCACCCCAACCACCACCACAACTGCTAAACTATCACAACACTACAACAACCACCACTATAACCACCACCTCTACCACCACCACACCCACCAAATAACAACCATTACAAAAAGCACTACACCATCACAATAATAGCAAAATATAAAATGTATTTTCGGCACGCTGGGAGATTAAAAAGACGAAATTAACGTATTGTTTGAAATGACTTCAGACGTGTTTGGTGGCTAGCTATAAATAGTCAGGTACTTCTCAAAGTTCTCGTCCCATCTCTGTCCCCTCCCCACTCCTTCACCTCACAACATATCCCAATCGGAAATGCCATAGTCTTACTGGCTGAGAGTAGTTGCAACTCTTGTGACGTATACTCTTTTTACTGCTTTTAATTAATTGCACTTTATTAAAAGCACTACCGTTGGTAAGTAAAACCAGAATATCGCATATTTGCAACAGATATTATTATATTTTACAAACATTTTAAAACAGATAATATAAAACAAGTGTCTAGAATTGTCTTGAGAAAAAATTAGTACCTTAAGCCAAGTATAAGTGCATTAAAAGGTTTAGCATAACTGCAAAACTTTGACCCCTGATCCTGGCAGAATAATACCCACTACTGTGGTCGTGTAGGCTGCAAGAACAAAAATCACTGTCTCTATATTTTTTTACTGAAGCCTTCTTGCAATATTAAATCTCTTTATTATGTATCCTGCATTGCCAGCGTACATTTTTTATGAAGCCCCCAAGGCAGTTAAATAAAATAAAAATTTACTTATTTCGCTTAGTCAGTTCATACTCCCGGGAAAGCCTTCAGCACCGAGCGATAAGTTTTAAAAGGTTTTCGGGTAGGCTTTCGGGCTTACTAGTCCTATAAAAACAGGGTAAACTGGCCTGCGGGGAAATACCTGTTGCCGTAAATATTCCCTAAGGGAGCTATGATATCTCGGCACCCCGCGTTTAGCTAATGAATTTACAGACATTTGAAATTCTGGAAAATTACCGCTGATGTATAATTCACTAGCTTGGCCTTTTGATTCCCATGTGCGACTCAGTTTTGACCCATTTTAGCATTTCATCAGCTGGCAATTGATTAACAACTGAAATCGTCTATGAACTGATGATTAAAGGTCGCGCATTCGAAACCCGGCGGGCTCAATGTTTTTTTTTATTTTTTTATTTAAGGCCCCGCATTCCCAATTTCAACCGATTAAGAGGATTGAGGTTCCAAAAAAAAAATTTTTTTAAGACAATATCTATATATGACACTTTGTTCACTCCATTATAACCTTTTAGCAATTCCCAATATATATTTTTTTCATATTTTTGGATTCATGATTACCATTAAACATTTTCCAATAATTTTATTCAAACTTTGTATACTTATATTTTTATGTATGATGTCCATGTATGATTATACGGAAGTGATTGTATGTGTATACGTATGTATACATATACGTGTATGTATGCGTAAAAATGTATTTGCATATATTGATTAATAGGTATATATAAATATATGCGTAGGTATGTATGTCTGTATGTGGAACACATTTTATGAATAATAATTCGGACAGACGATAAAGTAGGTACCTTGCTACGATGTAATATTTTAACATAAAATAATTTATTTAAATTTTTTTTTTAGTATTAAATAATTGACATTGGTAATAAATATCCTTGGTGAAAGACAACCATTAAAAATCAAAACTTTGCTTGAATTGTCTTTAGCCGTGTTTCATGACCAAATCTGAATAGGCAGGTACAACTTCCTTATACCATTCGGCTCCCCAATGCTTTCAGTTCCTTAACAAACGATGGGAATGTCAAAGTCTCACCGGCTCTGGGCAGTTGTATTCATATATTGATAAAATAATAAAACTCCAATAACACCAACAATGGATAATTTCACATAAAGTTTTTTTTTTATTTCTTTATTTTTTCCCATTATTCATGAATGAGACTAATACATACAATTACAAAAAAAAATTGATTTGAATAAAATATTTAAAAATATATTTTAAAGTAGCTAATGGGAACCCACTTAGGCAATGTCTGTGTGTGTAATGTAAACATATTTATTTTATATTTTAATTTATTTCACTCTACTTACACAAAATAAATTTATAAAATTACTTATATTAAACCATCTGACCTTATCACGGGGTACTCCAGAAACCCCAGTAAGGATACATCTGTCGTATAAAACCTTCGAATAAATAAAAATATAAAATAAAACAATTATTTTGTTTAAAACCACGTTTTTTTATTAATTTATTGAACGACTGGTTTCGTTTACCTCAAACATCATCAGGGTGCAAATTAATACTCTAATTAATTAAAAAAAATCGTTGTTTTAAATAAAATAATAAATACAAATGAAATTAATCAATTTTTCGAAATTTCATTTTCAGTTTTTCAGTATTTAAACCTTAATTTCAAAAACTTACTTTTCTTGGTTCTATAATAATCTAGAACGTACATAAAAAATTATTAAAACCTGTGGAATAAAAAAAATTATTGATAATACACCTATGTATCACTCAAATAACATAATTTCCGTGTTTCGATATTTTTTTCACTACCTTAACCTTAATTTCAGGAACTCAATTTTGTTTTTCTTAATGCTAAATTTATCCAAAAGAACTGTGAAGCTTTTCTAAAAAAAATACCAAACAATTTGCTCATAAACAAACCATGTTAGCAAAAACACATATTCGGTACACTGTGGGGCGTATCATTCGGTTAGCCTCGTGACTCCTTCCACGGCTCTTTCCGCCCGGCCACCAAAACTCTGTACAGTGGGTTTCCTTCTATTCTCACTAAAATGGATGTACATATTCTAAATTATAATTCTTTTTTTAATTCGTAATATATATCTTTGTTTATATTATAATGATAAAAAAGAATTGTTTTATCATAAAAATTATAAAGTCTTATTTACTAGGCATCCCGTGATGGCTATCTTTTTAAATAAAATTAAATAGTATAATATAGAAACAAGCAAGTATATATAGCGGTACAGCTATTTTTAATATTTCAAAAGATGTCAATATTCTGCAAAATTTTGCAAGCTTCATTTGGTTTAGGGTCGGGCTGCTTACACTTGTAAGAAAACCATCTAAAGATTACCTTTCATAATCAGTGCGTCTTAATAGTTTATCCTAGCCTTCCCTGCCATTTGCTCGTACGGTGAATTCTTTATCAAAGGAAATATCTCCCGTTCTTTTATGTTAACCTCGTGGAACACAGAAGTATTAAACGACGACGGTGAGATACCGGATCTACCGCCCTTTGGTTCGTGCAATAGTGTGGTAATGAAACATGATATTATGTTCGTTTATATAGGTGCGAACTGCAGGATTTACATAAAAGCTGAATAAGCTTCAGATATAAAGCTGAACACTCACGGCAGAGCCAAATAGCCAAGCACTGAGCCAAAACTAATCGTGTGTGGGGAAACTCGGATGGCTTGGGTTGTCTCGGCAGTCTTGGTTTGATATTCGGCGAGTCCAAAATCCACCGAGTCGAGCCAAAAAACCGTGGCTCTACGTATGTTGCAAATCTCCGAGCCAGTGGTTTGCCGGCTCTATCGTGTGTTTGCAAGACCCGAGCGTGTGAAAATTTCCTCAGCACGAATTCACACATCATGTTAGACAGTACGGCTTATGGAGGAAAGATTCCCCCGTGGTATGGTTTCTTTAATGTCATTTTGATCTTGATATTGTAGATAAATGTATAGGTACCTATCTTATCTCCTAGGTATATTTGGTATTTTAACGCTACTTAACACGTAGGTATGTTATATTTGATTCAAATTTATTATTTACGAGCTGACGTATACCCGGCGTCGTTCGAGATTATGAATGGTTTAAAGCAAATTTTTGAGGTTATGAATTCTTGTGTAATATTCGCAATATCCTTTTCATACTCAAGACAGAAAATGCATGGACAGAAAATTGTTTATTCGGGGTAACATTTAAGATCAGCAGCGTAATTTAATTATTACAAGGATATTATTATCTTTTTCTATACAATTATTTAAGTATATATAAAAGCTGAATAATATGACATATATTTTAACTCCTAAAATGTAGTTTCCATTCTCGACAAGTAAGCACCCGCTACTGATTTATCAAGCACTATGTTAGGCATAAATAAGAAACAATGTCATGTAAGCTTTTGGTGGTTTTCCCTGCTACAAAAACAGAAAACACAAAACGATAATTACGTACTTGATATTTAATTATTTACAATATTTTGAGAAATATCACACCCATGAATATGCAAAAATCCATATTTTTTTGCCATGTCAGTCTTTTTGTTGTTTATTTTACGTTAATTTCCTACGTTTGGTTGGTCGGGTCTGAGACCCATCGCTTGGACATGGCTCCTCCAAGCGTTTTTGTCTTGTAGTTATTATAAACAACCCTTTGTCTTGTTCACGCTTACTTATGGTCACTTGCGGAAGTGGGATAGCAAGTAATTAAATAACTATAACTGTAATAGGACTAACTTTATTCTATGTTAATCAAATGTTTAATATAGCACTACATGGCAAACTTTTATCATTCGCTGATGACAAAAATACGTAATAATATTCTATAGTAATAATACGTTACAATAATATTTTAGGGTAGTAAATGGAATGACAATGCGGCCAATCATGAAGTAGAAGTTATTAAAAAGTTGTTCGATGACAATCTACCCTCATTCAACACAAAAAAAAACTTCCATAAAAATTACAGCGCCGGTTGAAAAAAAAAGTTGACTTTTTCAGACTGGTGACTAGTGACGTCATGTCCATAGATTTGATGCATTTTCGGGACCCAAAATTTTTTGAGCAAAGTTGCTTAGACTCGCACTTGGGTTACCACTACGGAATACAAATTATTTTAAAATATGTTTTTATAAAATTGTTAAATATTTAAATAAAGATTTTTTTGAAAAGTTGGACTGACCTTACCGACAAAATCAAGGTATAACATTTCGCGTACACATTTCATCTGATTTCGATCGTTTTGGCGGGCTTTCAAAATTTATAAAAAATGTATTCAAAATAAAAATTATTTTAATTATGAAATTGATGTTGGTAAAAAAATATACATATATATATACGAGTATATACTGGTATTTAAGTTAGAAGGTGAACTTTCTTTGAAAAAATTACAAAATTTGACTGGAATCCTGTATATATCTCCTGGAATTGTGTATTATGACATATTAGGGATATTTTGTAATAGGGAAATTTAAAAAAAAAACACGTATTTACACATTAAGGCGATGCCATACGTAATAATGCAAAATCATGTGTTTCTGGTTTGAAAATTTGGTCGCCTAGAAATGTTTCAGTTGCTTTAATTAAATACTGCGAGTAGAATACTTCTTGGTCTTTGAAATAATCGAGTATTTTTTAGAAAAGTCTTTTTATAAGCCCAGAAAAAATAATGTATAAGGCCTATGAAAACTGCTTTAAAGTTCAAAATGTACTGCTTACGAGCCCATTTTCAGTTAAGATTTTATTGTATAATGTGGTAAACTAAGTTATTTATAAAATGATCGAAAAAAAATTTTTTACGCCTGAACAGTGAAGATACACAAAATAAAATAAAAGGCACTTTTTGCCATGTTTTTTTCTTGCATAAATCAAAACAGGCGGATGATTTTAAGCGGGAATTTAAACCTTATCACTATCTACTTAAGGGTTGTTATTGATAGCGGCTCAATTTAAAATATAACACGACGTAGTGCATCGCCTTAAAGTAATATTTGTGGACGCAAAATCTATATTGGATAGTGTTGCACTTAATTCGCTTATTTGCGTTGCTAATTTATAATAAATTAACATTGTTTGCTCCTGATGCCCTGTTAACGTATACATCGGATTCGTACAACGATGATGATTCTGGAATAATTTTTACATTTTGTATAAATATAAATTTTCTTAAATAATAAACGAACACGATAATTTATATAACCATGTGCGTAAAACAGGGTGCAGCAAAACAGAGAGTGCAGTTTTGTATTTCCGGTACATCCCGTGTGGTACGGGTAGAAACCTGGGAAGTTTCTCATTGTGTCAGGAGGGTCGTGCCGTTTTTAGTCGTTACCATGATTTTTTTTTTTTATTATTTATTAACGCCCTATCGGGCTTTTACATAGTAAATTGACAGTATATGTATGTAGGTGTAACATGTACATGGATAAAATAGAAAAATATTATTTACTCATAAGGTAATAGGAAAATAAATTAATGTAATATACTGATATATATTATAAAATAATTATTTAAAAAAAGAAGAAAAATAATGTATATTGTAACTATGGAGAAAAAAATTAAAAAGTGATGGCAAAATACCAACGCCGTAATTAATATTGAATTTAAATAATAGTACTTGAAATGGTAAAGTAAATCAAAGTATGAAGACAAGACTTTTTTTAATCTAATAAATAACACAAGTTAATAACTAGCAAATAGGTCTGAAATTAGTTGCCTTTTGAAACTCACAAAGTCATTAACCCCAAATATATCAATAAGTTCACACAAGAGTTTGGTACAGATAACACCGGGGCTTCGCCGTCCGCACTTTTTTTTTTTTAAATAAGGAAGTTGAGTAAAAAATATTTTGACTTATAAAAAATATGTTCATGTAGATCAAAAAATATCGATTCTAAATATATAAATATATTTCTATATTATTATTCTTAGAATTAGTTAAACTTTCTTGAAAAAGCATTCAATAGCAATAGACTGTATACGCTCCACGATTGGTCGAAAGAATTCTGACGTCACATGTGTCGTGACTTGTACGTACAACGGATCACCTATGGTGCATCTCTTTCTATTACATGAGAGATGGTCGGTTTAGATGAGAGAGGTGTATAGGCCAAAGGTTTATTTGGGTTTGTCAAATATATGTACGTATTTGTTGTTATTATTATATGAAATGGATTTCTAAAGATACATATTCGTATAGTGCTTTATAATAATATGTTGTTTATTGCATAATTTAGAAGTTTTTATTATTATACATGTCACATAGCATGTGATACACTTCAGGCCGCCGGCCGCCCAGAAAAGTCAAACAATGAACTGGGCTGTAAACCGTTATTTTACTATTGGTCTTTACTTTTCTGCGCGGTGGTCCTGAATTCGCGCGGGGAACGTCAACAAGTAGCGACGGCAATACCGTACAAGTACCGTACCGGGCGAGAAAAGCAAATATTCTAACTTAAAATATTAATTTAACTATGAAATCTTAATCAATTTTCTTTTTTATTTAATAACATCAATTCTAATAGACGGTTAACATTGGTAAAAAAATTACTGGAATTCCTTGTTGAAGAATTACAAATTTTTCGATACAAAATGCTTATGCGACGTGGTTTTCACAGTTCGAATGACGTCACACTACACCCCGCCTCTTACCGCTCGGATTCCGCTCGTTTTGGCGGGCTTAGTAAAATTTAAACTTTGAGAATTAATTTAACTATGAAAACAAACTTTAAAAAAAAAAAATACCAGTATTTAAGTTTGAATGCAAACATTGATAAAAAAAAATTAAAAAATGGACTCAACTTCCTTATTGCCGTTCTTTCTTCGCTATCCAGTAGGCCTTTCGGCTGCAAATGACTTCTTCCGACTTCTTCCTGGGGGGCTATCTGAAAAAAAATATTTTTAAACATCGGCCTCACACCTTGGAAGAACTCAAGGAAAGATTCGGGAGGAAATTGCCGGTATACCCGTCGAGATGTGCCAAAATGTGGCCGAAAACTTCAGAAATCGCCTTCATCTATGTATTGCTGCTGCGGTTTTTTATTTGATATATGAAAATGTCTGCTAATAAAAAAATCCCGTCTTCTAGTATTACGTAATGGAATCCGAAAGCTCTTAATGCAAGAAATGGGGTATTTCCACAAACTATGAATACCGTTAAAACTGTGTGGAATATTTAAAGTTTGTTTTTGTGATCGTGATTATCGTGCTAAAAATGTTTTAATTTAATATATTTTCATTCATAATTATTGATTTTTAAAACTATCTAAAACAGTAGTTTCCGAAACGGCTGGCTTCAACGTCATTGTGACATAGAAAACGCCAATGTTTGGTAAAACGGCTGTCATCAATTTACGGATGAAAACCCGTCGTTTAGGCGGCATATGGAAATTGGCTCGATTTAAGTCGATAAATAAAATTTATTCGTCAACATAAAAAATAAAAATTGAATTCCTTCGTTGAAGTAATTTTTTTTAGAATAAATAAAAAAGTACTGGAAATACCATATTCTGGGCTATTAAATATACGCATTATTTAGAATTTTATAAAGATTCATTTAGAAAATTCTTCTGTTCAACAATTTAAGCATTTTCGTATCATTTAAAAAAGTGTCGTAGTTCAATAAATTTGATTTAACACGAAAGAATTTATTTTGTATTATTTATTTGTGCGGGCTTAGAGAGTAAAAACTGTAGTCAAAACAGAAAAGTTTTGGGTTTTTGCAAGGTATTATTAATTCTACTATATGAATTAAAACATATTTTAAGCATTTAGTAGGAACGACTCACTTTGGTGCCCCTCTAAAGTGAGTCGTTTCTGACACGGTACAATACATCGTAACATACAATACATAGTTTATGAATATTTGGGGAGCACCAGGTGTGCCAGCCCTCTAGGGTAGATTCCTCTTTACTTCCGAGAAAACGGATACCACAGGAAGCTCCCAAAGTGCACAGTACACATCGTGAAATGCTTTCCTCAAATATATACAGCTTCGCTATAATACTACTAGATACTATGTACAAATAAAGAAACTGCATACACAAAGATACTTCATAATGTGTAATAATTCAGTAAACTAGAATTTGTATCCTCACTTAAATGTCCACCCTGTGTTCACTTTTTTTATGCAAAAATAGTTTCAAGTGTAGATGAGGACTGCAGCACGACCCTTTAAAGGACTTTGGAATTTCAAGAAATTGGGTATTCCTAGCTAGGAAATTGTCGCTTAAGGCCCCGTAGTAAGCGTTCAAAGATGTGAAAGGGAGATATGTACTCGTAAATACGAATGTTAGAGGGAGTTTTACGAATGTTATATTAAAACAAAATGATAATAATTAAGCGAAAATGATGAAAATATTTAATAAAACACGCCTCGCTTTAAATAGATCAAATGTCTCTTGACTAATGCTTTAGTTGCATTTTAAGATAACCCGGAGAATTTTTTCATGCCTAAAAAATATTAAATAACAGAATAAAAAGTGTTTTTAGTAATTTTCAGAGCTTACTTCGCGATTTTCTTTCGATCGAGGGAATATCGTATTAACATTTCGGCATCACAAATTTAAAGATATTATCTTAAAAATAACTTTATTTTTGGAACTTAATAAACGTAAAGATGTTGAAACATGTTATAAATCGGTAGAAATTAAGTATGTGGGGACTTTTGTAAAAATCGCCGCAGGAATCGATTCGTGCAAAAACAAAAAAAAAAGAAATTATTTTTATTTTCTGAAGTTTACACACAAATTTTGGAACATTTTTCTACTGTACAGTCTAAATAACTTGATTGGCATCGTTAAAAAATAATTATTATTGGTATGTCTCTGCGTCTATGTGTAACTGGGGTTAAGCGGATTCCCGAACTGGGATTTGCTTTGATTTTCAAAATTGAAATTGATTGAAGTCAATTGTCGAATTGATTCAGTCAAGAGATAAAGTGGGTATAAATATTATTCTATTTCATTATTTATTCTTGTTTAAATTAATGACTGATGTCATAATTTTTCAATTTTACTAACATTGTTCATTTGAAAGGTAAATTAAGACTTTTTTTTAAGTATTCATTTAGCTTCACAAATCCTACAAATAGTCCCACGATTTTATACAATAGCGCCCTTGAGGTTATTTTTCACAAAATCGGTGCCATACAAGTCATCTGATTATTTTTATAAATAAAATCAAGACCAATTAGAGGTTCGTAAGTAGGAAATTCGACAAATCGAACGTGTTCAGAGCCTTTGCGTTGTTTTTTTTCTGAATAAGCGAATTTGTGCTATTTATTTGTTTATTATTTTTATAATTAAATGTTGATATTACGGGAATTTTAATAACTACAAAACAGTTTATCCGCAGGTTCTGCTATTTTAAGCGAAGCTAGCAGTCCACAATGTTAGCCCCCTCAAGCTGTTCAATTCCGCTGACGAATCCAGAGTCGGCCCTGAGCCCAATGACGCCTGGCGCTAGAAAAAACCACAAGGATGCTGTATTAAGTGTTGGGTATTATCAGTTGGGTTCTTAGCACCCTGGAAGTCGGCGCCCGGAGCGGACTGCTCCTATTGCGCCTGCGCAGGGCTGACCCTGAACGCCCCCACAATCTGCTGCCGGCGGCGTCGCATCATCCACGTGCTGTCAGGCTGCCCACAGTACCATTGAAAACAGACTGCCTCGTGTGCTTGCCGCTACTAAAGCCAACACTCTGAAATGAATTTTTAATTAGAATTAACATATTAAAGCTTTACTCGGACGCTTTATATGGATATTATTTTTATTGTTTTGTTAATTGTTATTTAGGAAATTATAAGCCGTATTTAAAGATAAACCACAGAAAAAACCCATTCAATAATTTACTAAAAATAGTACACTCAGTAAAGTTTCTTCTATTGAGGGAGGTGATTCCCACTGTAGTGTATTGCGAGCGATATGCTGAAATAGGCCAAGCTATAATGTGTATAGCGTAATGTGTCGCCTACGTAATAGATACATCAATAGTCGCCTACCTTATACACAAAAATATTGCAAACAAGTCGCACCATGCCATGGTGCGTGTTGTGAGCAATGAAGTGGTATGGTCTAATCAACTGGCCATACAGCTGAGATTAGACCAGATTATAATTATAATAAATTTAAAAATAAAATGTAACCTCAATTTAACATATTAGCATTACTTTAGTTTTCTTATACTTTTATTTAGTACCCAATTTTATATTATATTAACTTTATATTATTAAATTCGTTTTTTTTTCATTTTTGTCTTTCACTTCACTTTATATGCATAAATATTTTTTTTCCCAAATATATTAAGTGAGCGAGTGATTACACTCTGTGGCAAAGGTAAATATATTTTATTTATAATCTGAAACACCGTATCATTATGCTATTGTATAAACTTACCTTGTAAGTATTGATAAATTGTAAAATTTAAAATTTAATAATAATACTAAATAATAAACGATATAAGTGTGTCGTGGGCGTGTTTGCGCACCTCCAAGCATTTTTATGAGTTTTTTTAGTACTCGTAACGGTAATTTTCATTGAACTGTATTGAGGACTAGAAATCTAAAGGTATTATGAAATGCGGTATGGATCACAGTTCTATAGTTTTAGCCCTTTAGTGCTTTCAAAGTAAGTAGGCATAAAGCCGCCATCATTTAAATCACTAAACCATATAATGTCAAATATATGTAATTATATCACTAAAAATATAATTTCAGATGTTATGTGACATTCTACAATTCAAAAATACATTTTTTTTTATATTTTAAGTAGGTTATATAATTTACGCTGCCGTTCTTATAATAGTTCTTAGTGGTGTAGTGGTCAACTTACAGCCTTCCAAGCTCTCAATCGGGGTTCAATGTTCGGCCTTGTCAATTTTATTTATTTCTTGGATAATTTGTATAGCGCCGCTTTTGTGAGACATCACCTCGGGGCGCTTTACAGTTAATGCATTACAAAAAATATCAATATTACAAAAAGAAAGTGAAGTTAAGTCAAATGAAATACAGGAACAGATGACACGAAGATAGAAGATAGAGACTCTGCAGCAAGAATCCTAGGTGGTGAAGAAACTGGACCAGCTGCTGCAGCGAGAGAGTCCACCGCGTCTAGCAACAGCGCCAGCACGAGGTTTGCCATTCGTCCAGGTATGTGTCTGCTGCTAATAAAGCACTGACACAATATCCTCACATAGATAACACACCTTGGCAGCACCGCTGTGACATTTGGCGAGTCCATCATTCATCTCCATATAATCCTGTTCCTGGTGATTGTAGATTGTGCCCGCAATAAAATGCGGCAGTCGGTTTAATAAATTACCCTGGGCGAGGTGAAATACTTGCTCAGGCCTTCAGAGTTTCCGAAAATTCCGTTGAAAACATCTGACGTACAGTTACCGATCCTCGTCCCACGTTCGTTCGTGAATATCGAACATTTTTGAACATGAAACATTTCGTTCATGAATATCGAATATTTTTGAACAAAATTTCCGATTATTCACTATTAACACACTGCACTCAAATCATTAATTTGATTGGTTAATAATTGATTAATTGAATTGAAAAATAATTTCAAAGGGATGTTGCCACATTTCTCCTGAAAATACTAAGAAAATACAGAACGGTTGGAGGATGTATTGGAGGACGCGTACGGCTGCCGCAACGGCTACATCGTGTACAGATGTATACATTTAAATTTATAAAAATATATATATACAAGGTATAACAGCACGTTCCCGAAAGATTCCTCCACATCCCGTATTACGTGATCCGTAGCAGCATGGCGAGGTGAGGTAGAAAAAATATTGTGTGTTTTTTTTTTTAAATCGGTACATTTTTTATTATTTTATTTAAACGAGTTATAACTACCGCTGGAACTAGAAAATTGATTATTTTACAAAATCGTGAGCACATTTTATTTTAATTAATTAATTAACATTTTAATAATCTTCATCTCAACATTTCCTCAAGATTTGATAAGTAAATCGAAAGATTTTACTAATCCAACGGTGTTTCGAAGAAATTCTTCAATTCAATTTAATGTGATTCCCCCGGGAAATGTTCGTTCAAAAAAAGTTTATGCCTCCGATTCCCGCCTACAACGAAATTTGTCAATGGGAAGAAAAGTTAAAAACGATTTTTTTTAATTTATGAGAAAAATCGAAATATTTGCAGCACATCACTTTGAATCGTCCATTATATTAAATGTATTTATCTAAAACACAATTTCATCAAACTTTTACGAATTCAATATTTTATAACAAATAATTTCTCCTAAAAACAATGAACACTACCTCACAAACAAGCAAAACTGATGTGATGTTGTGTATAGAGCGATTGTAAAAATCTTTGTATTTTAGTTCAGATTGCTGACCGTGCGTTTTCTGCGCGAAGACGTGGCCAAATGATCTGCTATTGCCTAAAAGATCTCCCAGCAGTTTCCAGTAGCCCTGTAGAGCAATCAAACTCTTTTTTGATGTCCAATAAAGTTTTTGATCGCCCAACGGTACTCGAAAAATCACTGATCGTAAAACCAGTTTACTGCTTTACGAATCAATAAGCTGAAATGGATTTTCTGTAGAATACGATGACCGCCATTAACTTACAAACCTACAAGTCTTTACAGATCAAATATAATCTTATTTAGATGTTACATTGCGCTGGAATACTTATTATTATCTCACTCGAATTATTGGCCTCATACCCTCCCCCATTCCTGACCAAAGCGTTGGATGTCAGTCACCAATCAGTGACCTTATTTTGCTTCCCCTGCCTTGCGACGGATCAAGAGCTTTTCCAGCTTCGAGTTCACTTGATTTAATTGTCATCTTATGTTGCTTTGTTAGGTATTTTGAAAGGAATTATGTAGGATTTGAAGAATTTTAAGAGCAGAGATACCTATTCAAAATCTCAAATCCTTCATGTACAATTTTAAATAGAGACCTCACAGTTTGTTTTTTTTTTGTTTTCCCACAAAACCTATAAAAACATTATATACCGTTAAAAAAATATACTAAACTACTAGAATAAATCAGAAAAAATTTAATGCGTAGATATCATTCCCACAAATTATATTTGTGGCAAGTTGTTCGCCACTCGGCTCACAGTAACTCTCTTCTGGGTGATGCTCGCCATCTCACAGGGGTAGGGTAATCTATGTACGTTGCCCGTCGTCTGTTGCCACTTCTCACATGGGGTAAATCAGCATAACCATGTAATGAAGAGGTTTTTTTATTAAATTAACTATACTATGATAACTATTTCACGAAAACGCATTAAATGTCTAATTCATTAGAACAGTTTACAGTAAAATCTAAGATCATGTTAAAAAAATTGCAAGGGTGGAGGTAACTGAGTCACCCCGAATAACAACCATGTTTTGTTTTGTTGACAGGCCGAAGGTTAAGAGTATTGAAGAGGCCAATATTCTAGATTGAAGAAAATACAAAAACCGATACATCGCACAATCGAGCTGTTGAAAATACAAAAACCGACAACCGGCACAATCGAGCTGTTGAATTCAATAACAAGTCGTAACATAGATATAGGTAAATGACAACACCTCGAGAAGGTTGCTGTTAAGCTGAAGGAAGTCTGGACAGAAGGGGTATGGGAAGAGAATGGTTGGGAAGTAGTATTCAGTTCTGGTCAAAAATATTACTAACGCCAGTTCAAGCCACATTTCAATTTCAAAAAGGCGACTCTTCGCCAAAACCACCAGGCTGGAACAAGATGTAACTTACGTGCTTACGAATACGTAGTTGTATGTAGGTACTATCTGTACCCCACCACATGTTTCTGTGGCTCAGTCTGTCTGTGCAGATAGAGAAACAATAGCGCGTTTTGTTTTATGTCCAGCAAATGGAGCTTTTTTCAAAAAGGCTTGTTTTTACCTGTCACCTGTTAACCTGGATATCTACATAATATAGATATGTAAAAACACATAATTAACACAGTATTTGAATGTAGCGTTGTTTCAAAACAATTGAATAATCGGTGAAGAATTTTCAGTGATTGAAGATTTTGAACACACAAACATTAATATTTTTATTTTTATAGATTGAGTATTTTTTTTATTTCAACACGTTATTTGTATCACACACCCCTGCACCATTTCCGTCCTTAATTTCGTCCTGTTTCTAATTTGGGTAAATCTCTCTCACGCGTCGGACGATGTCATAAAAAGAATAACGGGTAATTTATTTACCCCATAAAAAGCTCAAACCTTGGCCCGATATCCGGCTGAATGCATAAAATTCCCTTGAGCTCAAATAGTTGTTCATTAACTCTCCAAATGCTCTATGTTTTGTAAATGGGTTGTAAAATAAAGCTCTTAAACAAGTACAAATACAATATATTTTTATACCCTTGATTCTATAAATGAACGAGATGTTCTTCAAAGGCCTTAATTTTGTGTTAGTCTTTTCCGAATTTCAGTTCTTTGTCTTAATGTAGGAACATATTAATCCTCCAAGATTAGAACATTTTACACAGTCATTTAACGTAGCAACAAGCGCTGAATACCGGAATGAACTACTGGAATCGAATATGAAAGGAGTAATAGGTCTAAAGGGTTGATCGTAGAAGGTTTCCGTGGCTTAATAACTTCCATTATAGAGCACGGTATGGTCGTCCAGTCAGTTCCAGTTGACTGAAAATATTCAAAAGTTTATCAGGGACGGCGGTAATATTGTCTAAATCTTAAGTTTGTCAGTATCGGCGGCAACGTTGTCTAAATCTAAAATTTGTTAGTATTTTTTTTTTGAAAACCAACAGATTTATTTAAATCTATAAATAATAAACTTAAAAATACTACAAATAAAATCTAATCACAGAGTATCACATAACCATAAACTTTAAACAAAAAACTAAGGGTCCCGTACCCGCTGGCATAAATATTTACAAAAAATACAAAATTATAGATATTAAATAAAAAATAAAATATAAGAACACAAATAAATGACAATATATATAAAAAAAAATTGTTCGCGCAATATATAGGGGATTGTTAGGTATGCATCCACAGGCTTAATGGACAAGTGTAATATCAATACAAAATCCTGCAAATGTCCTACCTACCCTTTTACCCATCCCAAAAATGTCACCATAGTAAAAATATTGTTGCGACACATGTAAAATCAGACAAGTGGTGTCAGTTGCTTATCAGAGTTCGGAGTGATAATTAATATCAGACAGGGCGATTATACATATATTTTGTTAAGTGAAATCAACCAAAACTCCTGGAGACGTGTGATAGTCATCAACGGGTGAGTCCATCTTTCCTGCATTCCAATCTGGGCTTATCTTGTGCTCCAGAAGCCCAGATTTATACCTTTTTGATTATTTTTTATTTCCTCACTAAACTAAAAACAGCCATAATAATCACTAATACGCCTACAACTAAACTGAACAAGTGTTTATAAAATGAATGGCATGCAAATGTATCAGCGAAAATATTCTTACGCTTTATCAGGAGTCGACTATTGCAATGGCATATACGCAAGTCTCCCTAAAATATACACTGACATACTTCAGTCAGTTTTCAATGCTGTAGTAAGGCTGATAACCAGTGTTTCCATAATATTCTCACATCTCACAATATTTGCAGAACCTTCATTGGCTTAAGTGCCCTGAGAGAATCCAATTCAATCTCTTCTGTATGCTTTTCAAAGCCGTACATGATATGGCGCCACCCTACTTGTCGGAATTGTGCATTCCAAACGATGTTAATGTTAGGCAAGCAACCCTTCGATCAGCATCTTCAACAGCCATAGGTAGACTCTTAGTACCTATGCTCAATCCTAATACCAATTTTGGAGCTCAACAGCTCGGAACAAACTCCCTTCACATTAGCGAAAGATCGACAGCTCAAAACTCTAGTTTAATCCGTAGTTGTAAGTCGTATAATATCGGTATTGTGTAAATACCCACTCGGTCATAAAAATATCTATAGTTTTAAGTCATTAGTTAAAAGTCTTAGTTGTAAATCACTCGACAATGATCTTAGTTATAAGCCACTAGTTATAAGTCTCTGGGTGTGAAACTTTGTTATAAGCCAAAAGTACTAAGTTATAAATCTAAGTGATAGGAATAAATTAAGTTGTTAAGCGCCTTTGATGTCATTTTCTCGCGAAAACGACGCTATACAAATAATTCAATTATTAAAATTCTCCAAATCCAATATTTGTCGGAGTGGGCGGAAAATTTTGTCATAATCCAAAGATTTTCAGAGATCGGGGCAACATTGTCTAAATCTAAAGTTTGTCAGTGTCATTAGAAACATAGTCTCAATCCAAAGTTTGTCAGTGTCGGTGGAAACATTTTCTAAATCTAAAGTTTGTCAGTTTCGACGGAAACATTGTCTAAATACTATGTTTGTCAGGGTCGGCAGATAAAATCGGCAAATCTCAAAATTTGTCAAGATCGGGAGCAACATTTTCAAAATCTAAAGTTTGTCAGTGTCGGCATTTCCTTGATACAAAGGATCAATACATAAGGGTTTTTAGGTAACAAAATTTTCCCTACCGAAAAAATACAAGACCTTAAGTAACACCCATATTAGGTAAAAATTGTGAGGCGTAATGACGCCGTTCTATTTGTATAAATTATTCACCACTTCATGCAGATAAGAATCTATAAAATTAAAACAAAAATGCTTTGATACAATGTTTGTCAGGATCGGCGGCAATGTCAAAATCTAAAGTTTGTCAGTGTCGGCAGTGGGGTCTAATCAGCAGCAACATTGCCTAAATACAATATTTATCAGGGTCGGCGGAAAAACATCCTCTCACCGTGCCCTAAGGACTCACTGGCTCTGGTAAGCGGGGAGCAGTTGGGACTCTTGCGCGGTATGTCCATAGATTTACGAGTTATATTTAGTGAATTCAGTTTCGCCTGCCCAGCTACATTAGATAAATTTTGAATAGTTCTTAACTACTTTTAATTAAATTTTCACCACACTCTGATGCTTATATTATTTGTCAAAGTTCATAAATCAATTTAATTTCTCACCCCCATTTGTCATTTGCAGAAAGGTCAGTTTTGATCGCTTGTTCACCGTGACCTCATTCATTATAGAATACAAATGGTCCCGTTTATGTATGTATAATCAAATTTTATAGACCAAAAAACACGACGATATTCATGGTTTCGGGGTTAAACATTTTTTTTTAATTTATGTCCTCGGTCTTTCGTAGTTTAAATCGCTAATGACTTTATAACCAATAGCAACGTATATTCAGATTGAAATATAAATAACGTTTTTAGATTACAACCTTTTAAACCTAATAACTCTTATACCATAATTATATCTCTATTATGATATGATTTATATCTACAACCTCTCTCCATGACTATAAATGTATTGTTTTGTAAATTTTTCGTTTTATATAATCTTTTGTTTTGTATAAATTTTATAATTCATATTCCTTTCTTACAAATTAAATTTACTTATTCCATATTATGTTGTCTTAGTAAAGGTAGTCACAAGGAGGAAATCCATAATTAGTTTTATTTTGGCTACATAATACTTATATACAAACTGATTAAATGTAAACTGTCGATTTCCCGATAATTAATAAAATAAATAAATAAATAATCCTCCTTGCTGGTAACTAATAATCCTTTTTATTTCAGCATGGTGGTTTGGCTGTTTTGTGTATGCAATACAACCATCATTTCAAATATAAAAGCATTGAAAAAATTTTTGAGCTTTGTTGTAATTATTACCAGTTGCTAATATTTAGCTTCACCTAACTTTAACAATGTCTATTTTTAGTGTTAATATATTTTCAGCTCTAAAGCTTTTTTTAGCTCTTAACGGGTTGATTACCATGCCTCATTGACGAGGGTGAAGAGTTGGAAATACATATATAATATATTCGAGGATGGATATTAGTATGTGGCTATGGTTCTCTTTTTGCACGTTGATACAATGCAACAATAACCGTGACGGGACTCTTACATTTTTAGCCACCATAGATTTCGTGCGTTTTTGAGAAATTTAAAAAAAAATTATTTAAAAAAATTTTATATGCTTACTTGTATTTAAGTAAGAAGGTCAATAATGATTTATTTTAAATTAAAAAAAATAAACCGGAGTGACTTATTTTTAATGCCCTTACGTTTGTAATATAAGACACTAATCTTTATGGAGCTTCAAGTAAGTACCGCGAATGTATTTCATAGATTTCTTTATATTGTGTTGGCAATATCACAAAAAATCAAGAGGCGAGAGCTTCTGTCACTCTCGTGTCAATTTAAGTAATTTCCCGTCAAAAAATCATCAATCATAAAATCACGTCTGCCTATGATTAAAGTCTGTTTAATCTCATTTCTGACATTTTTTGTTTAGGGCCAGTTGTGTCACAGGACACAGGATTTGAAAAAATCGTCATATTTTAAAGATAATTTTCTAGTACAGTAAAGGTTCTATTCAAGTTTTATTATTTTATCATTATTAGCCCGTTGTTCATAACTCAAAGAATAACAGGACTTGAATTCTAAGGACGGTTTGTTTCAGATAATTTGAACAATTCTTCAAATGTAAAAGTTAATTTTAAAGTTCTGTTATTACTTGAGTGCTTTTAAATACACTTACTTGACACAAGTCAAGTAATAACAGGCCAGTATCTACAATGATATAATACCAGAACATTACAAGATAAAGATAATATAAATACAAGACTTTAATGTCGAAATTTGATGAATTGTTTAAATTCTATGAAACAACCCATCCTAACTTTGAAATTTTATGAATTGTTGAACTTGTTTTATGAACTGATTTTCAAACAAAACTTTGTTAAAAAAAACAGTAGACAATGTTTTATATGAATCATGTTACTTTCTTTTTTCGACGTTATTTGTCGAAAAAAGATAACTAAACCAAAGTTTATTTATAGATATTTTGTAGCTTTATCACTCATTTTGAAGTAGCGGGTGCCGTAACTGTTGATTTTTATGTTAACAAAATTTGTAAATTTTATAACGCCAAACCGTACAAATCAATAGTTATTTGATACAAATTTTGTAAAATGGGTTGTTCTTTCTAAAGATGTAATGTTGGAAACATTACACAGAAACTAAACGCAAAAAACTTCATCTTCAATTATAGTGTATTACCAGCACTGAGAGGATTGGAGTTGGCGACACGGTATCACAAACATAAGCACCTCAAAAAAAAACGAGGTTTTTTATCCAGTTCGGTAATGCCATAATCATATTTATTAGTGACACGAAACTCTATCTCGTACATACAGCCGTTTAAGAAATAGATTTGGGCAAATAAGCATTCCAATCCATGTTTACGTTCTCAAAACTATGTTTTTGTAGATAGGCCCCTGTGATGCTAAACCCCCGAATGATTAAAGTGGATATAATGCATCCACTCAACAGATGCGCGTGACCAGCAATCAATCTGAATTAAATACGTTCAGGATGCATTAGGGGGATTAGTTGATAATGAATGCACTTTACAGAAACGCGACTAATTCAAAAAGCTACTCCAACTTTGTTGAACAAATAGCAACCAAACTTAAAGCCATGGAAAGGTGTTTAGTAGGAATTTTATTACAATTTTTTAATGAGTGAATACTGCGCAAGATTCCCAACTGCTCCCAATCCTCTGGAGCCAGTGAGACCATGCCATCCCCAATTGGGATATGTTGTAAGGCTGAAGGTAGTGTAAAGGGAAAGCGGAAGGTTGGGTGGTACCTGGCTCTTCAGATCTGGTCACCAAACAGGCTAAAACAATATCAAGCAACGCTTAAATTCTGAATGGTGGTCTTACACCAAGGCGATACTGAGTGTATGTTCTACTCTGGAACGTGCGCAAGCATGCAATATACAGGGTGTATCGGCACGTACCCGACAAACTTTAACCAGCTATTCCTTAGCACATTTGGAGTAAAAAATGTTATGGGCACTTTGCTGTCCGGTAACATTTTTTTTTAATAAAAAATTTATCATTCATATTTTCACCACATGTCATCACTGTTTTATCATTTGTCACAGTTTGAATACCTATCTGGCAATATTTTATTCGAGTTTCGTTGAATAATATACGTACGTACCTACATTGGCGCGCTTTTACAATCACAACGAAATGGCATGGCACCATTCGTCTCATTTTTAACTATTATTATTTAGTGTGTATGAAAGAGCGAGGACGCTTTTTGACACACTTGCTGATAACAGCTGTTGAACACAAGAAACAATGCCAATGACAGTGACGGAGTGTGGATTTTTTTATCATTTTTTGTTTTTAATTGAAAAAAAATGTTACCGGGCAGCAAAGTGCCCATAACATTTTTTACTCCAAATGTGCTGAGGAATAGCTGCTTAAAGTTTGTCGGGTACGTGCCTATACACACTGTATACATATTATTTTTAATTAATAAGTTGTGAATTAATACAAATTAAGCAAATGAAATTTACTTGCGCACACTGGGGTTTGACAAGAAGACAATTTCAGTCCATAATAACTTTATTTAACTGCACATTACCAGTTTTGTAGATTTCTTAGCCATTATGTGCGGCGTCTTGTTCTAATAAATATAAATAATCTTCCTCTGGATTGTCAATTGCGTTATCTTGTACCTAATTTTAAGTTTTTTTTATTTTTATTTTTCTCAGCAATGAGGAACCGACTCTAGAAGAAGTTTTCCAAAGATGGAAGCCAGCAAAACAACATCATTAACAACAAAATATATTAAAATCGAAAAGATACCTTTTTAACATAAGTACTGGCTACGAATAACCTGAGAATGTTAAAATTCCTCCTACTACATTGGCTAAGCTTAGCAAAGTCCTGTTTTAATTCCACCATATGGCATTTTATCTGTCCGTAAATTAGTTTTGTACGTCCCGGTTAAAGGTGGTGCCCGTTTTAACCTGACAGGCGCAGTAAAAAATCATTTCTCTGAATATTATTATCTATTCTGGGGAAAATACTGTTAATGCTAAGATTCATGATTTTAGTCGAAATCGAGGAAATCGTATTTTTTTTCGACCTTTGTGGTGAATTATCGACACTGTACGCTATACGCATGCACACGGCGAATTTTCTGGCAAAAATATAATTGCATAAAACCCACACACTCGGCAGGAATAGTGTTAAGTTTTAAAATTTTCTGATACTTAGGTACATCTATAATTTTAAAATAAGCAACGGTAAAATGATTAAAAGTTATTTTATTTTTATATTATATTATCTAATATATTATTCCAACATTATTAATCAGTTCCTACCGAAAAGTGTTAATCAATATTCAATTGATTTCACTAATCAAAATAATCTAGGCATCTTTTTCGAAAAATTTAAATTGTTTTCCGGCATTTATCGATGTGAAATGGAATACTAAATTGTATTAATTAATTTACGACTTTTGAGCTGTTTATTTTAGCATCAAACATAAAGGACGCCAAATGGTTAATCGCTTATTATTACAAATAATAAAACAAAATAATTAACGAACCAACAATAAACATACAAACAATTTCCGATGATTCTAACTACAAATTAGTCTCGGAAACAATAATATCGCAAATGAAATCACAATTTCTCAAGATATCCGTTTCTGTGTCTGTAATTTGTGATACTTGTGAAAGGCTGGTAAGAAGTGCACCTTCCTCTAAAAAATAAAAGTATTAACATTGAGTAGAAAATGCATACAATTTTATTTTTATGTAGCACAGAATATAATATATTGTCTAGAAAAACGGTATTCAAAAAGTATCTTAACACAATTCATAAACCAGCTTTAACATAACATATCACTTTTTTAATCAGTCTTGCGTTCCAAATACAATTATAAAATTCAAGTTGCGGACTCATCTACTGAAGCAATTCGAAGGAAACCATTCTCGTGTTCCGAATGCAATGTAAAATTTTAATTGCGAACTCATCTGCTGACACAATTCGAAGGCAACCATTCTGGTGTTCAAAAATTGCATCAATCTGCAGCAAAATTTGGAGGAAAACCATTTGCGTTGTCCGATTGCAATCATAATGTAAGCTTATCGACTCAAGCGCAGATACGGTCTGAAATAAAATCCAGTATTGTGGGACTCAAAAGAAATGATTCTGCAGTTGTGTGCAGTTATACATGTCTAATTGCAGATCATGTGCTGCGTTAGTACTTGAGAACGCAACCTTTAGTCTTGCACTGTTCCATTTTGTTATTCTAAGATTTCATGTGAGGTGTGATGAAAAGAAAATTTTTAAAATCTAAACGATAATCGCAATCAGTACTTGGTAGAATAAAGTTATAATTATTATTTTGCGACTTCCTCCAACAACAATCCAACTTAATTTCCACCCACGGTCCTGCAGTTGCACGTCTCCTGAATATCTAGGTTCTTCCCGCGGGTAGTTTTAAAAACATGCAAATAATAGTTCTCTCCGGTAAAAAGGTTCCCCTCTCCGTCATTAGAACGTATATTAAAATTAAACCTACCTATAAGTTGACGTTGTTTAAACATATCCTCAAAAATGAAATCGTTATCGGTCGTTAAAATTGAAAAAAACTACTACTAAAGTACTGTCGCTAACGTTAAAACTTTTCGACTCCTAGTTCAGGCACTCCAGTGAAATTAACAATAACAATTGCTAAATGATCATTTTCATTCGTATTAAGGTAAACATTTGCTTAGTTCGGGTAAACCATGCGATGAAGTATTTAGTACAGACATCCCTTCAGGTGGCCGAGAGAATGGGCGTTTATAGCTTGCTATAAATACCGTCCCCATGATAGGTATTGTTTTTATTCTATCAATTTCAATTATTCAGGCTAACATTCTTTCTAATTGATTGATTGAATGATTCTTATACGCCGGTTCAACGTTGGTATAATGAAGCCTAGTGTAAGCTCCCACATTCCGAATTTCTACCGATTTATAACATATTTGTCTTATACACTTTAGGTTTTTAAGTTCCTAAAAAAATATATGTTATTTTTAAGATAATATCTACACATTTGTAAAACCGAAATAATAATTATATAAAATTATCTCGATAAAAAAAATCGCAAAGTAATATGTTATAGGTATCAAAATATTCGCAGTGTATCTTTAAATGCAAATTAAGCATTTTTCAACAGTTTTTTGCTCCATTTCAAACGAGTCGTGTTTTATTAAATATTTTGCACCATTTTCGCTTCATTTTTATCGTTCTTTTAATATTAGCGCGCTACCTGTAACATCCGTATTCACATATCTCCTTTTCAAACCATCTTTGAATGCTTACTACGGAGCCTTATCTCCATTTTATCTATGTAAACGCGGTGGTAATAAGTTAATTTTTTTCAGTATTCTGACCTTACGCGCTGCGTCATATTTACAAAGCGTTGGTTAGTAAGGCGGTGAGTATTTAGATACGCAACAATCAATGGCTTGTTTATGAATGAAATAATTATTTTCAAATAAGCAATATCTAACCTTACCTAATCTAACGGGTAGATCGCAAACCGTGAAAATTTATAATAGAGATTTAATCAACCCTCGATTAATTCAATTCGGAGTCCCACAAGGAAGTGTTCTAGGCCCTATTCTAATCCTCATGTATATTAATAATAATCTATGTTACCTACCCATAGCCGGAAAACTGATATCTTTAGCAGACGAGATTGTGCTAATAGATCGCCAAAAAAATTGGAAACGAATTTCCGTCATAGCTCAAGATGACTAAGAATTTATTTGATTATTTATTTACGCCCCAGTGGGCTTTTACATGAAGTAAATGGAAATTTAAGTAATACAGTTGTGTTAACTAGGTATTTTTTCACATTGAAACAATGGTAAAACAAACACATGGCATTCATTTATGAAATATATAAAAAAATATTACATCACGTTAAAGTACAGAACATTTGAATTAATAAAGATAACTCACTTCTTTAAAATAAGATTAAGGCGATGCACTACGTCGCGTAATATTTTAAATAGAGCCTCTATCAATAACAACCCTTACGTAGATGGCGATAAGGTTTAAATTCCCGCTTAACAGCATCCGCCTGTTTAGATTAATGCTAGAAAAAAACATGGCCAAAAAGTGCCTTTTATTTTATTTTGTGGATGTTCATGCATAAATATTTCATTTTTTCCGATCATTTTATAAACAACTTAATTTGCCACATTATACAATAAAATCATAACCGAAAATGGGTTCGTAAGTAGGAAATTTTGAACTTTAAAGCAATTTTCATAGGCCCTTACATATTTTTTTTCTGGGCTTATAAAAAGACTTATCTAAAAAGTACTCGATTATTTAAAAGGCCAAGATGTATTCTACTCGCAGTATTTAATTAAAGCATCTGAAACATTTCTAGGCGACCAAATTTTCAAACCAAAAACACATGATTTTGCATTACTACGTATGGCATCGCCTTAACTAATTTAATTAGTAAGATAATAATCTTCTTACTCTCAATGCTGGAAAAACTGAAATTGTAACCTTTAGTCTGTTCTCTGCTACCCAACCTACTAACGATAAAAAATAATAATTTACTCCTGTCCAAGACTTAATTCTTCCTGTAATTGGCACAAGTCACCAGAATAAAATATCCAAGGGTCTTGATTGATCAACATCTACATTGGGATCAGCACATAGCCAGCCTAACTCCCCGCATTCGCAAGCTATCTTAAGTGTTTCGCACTCTTAGAAATATCCTTACTCCTACAAGACTTAAATCAGTATTCTATGATCTCTGCCAATGCGATATTAGCATACAAAAATAGATCGAATAGATAGAATAGCATACAATAAAAAGCACAAAAAATGGTATTACGTGTCATCAAATAACGACCAAAAAGATATTCCTCATTTCGACTTTTTAGTAGTTTAATGTCTTAAATATACGTCAACTCCGTTTAAAATTTATAACACATTTCTTGTACAAATACAATTTAAAAAAAAACACTTTTACAACACAATCACACTATCACACTAGCAGATTTGGTCTGAAATAAAATTCAGTATTGTATGACTCAAAAGAAACGATTCTGAAGTTGTGTGCAGTTATACATTTCTAATTGCAGATCATGTGCTGCATTAGTACTTGAGAATGCTATCAGTTAATCAGCTATCACTATCAGAAATATAACCAAACGACACTACAATGTACCTAAACCTCTTACTACATCCTTTCAGAGACAATTCACCTACCTAGCTCCTAAAACCTTTAATCTTCTCCCTGATATCCTTAAAACCGAAACTCTATACTTTCACGACATAAATAAGTCTATGGATCCTAACATCTGAAATACATTTCAACTACAACACCCATAAATTATACACTTTAACCCCCTAATCTCCCTCCACACATCTCTCACATTCCTCAATTGACTTAATTCATGTAAAATATAATACTCATCAATGTTTAATTAATTTTTAACTTATTATTTTACACACAAAATATTAACAAAATCGGAATTGTATAATTAACTAACTATAATGTATATTATGAAAATCTATAAACTTCACCCACCAGAACACAAGGGCATCCCTAGCATGGCGGTTGAAATAACATTAAAAAATTATCATTTCATAATTTTCTTTGAAATAAAATATGAAAAAAATCAATACTTGTTAAAAATGGAAAATCAAGCAGTGGGTCGTGGTGTCTTAAAATTTGCACAGCTGTTTTTATCTGTAGTGTTCAGATTAATTGCTAGGTAAACTGTTAAAAAATATTTTAAGAGTCAGTTAAAGAGCTTTGATTTTTTTATGTTACACCTCAAAAGGGGGGCCTGTCTGCACAGTGTTAAGGACAGGGGGACATCGCTACCCGCTCACCTGGTTGGGTAGAGTTATTAAGGGATATAGGAAGGGATTTTGAAGGGATCCGGATTATATAAAGTGGGAAATCCTCATAAAGCCAACATAAACTGTCTACGGGTGTTTCAGTCGTGTTTCGCGTACGTGCACCGGTGCACAGGTATCTGAACATCATCCATTTAAGAACAAAAATAAAATAAGTCTTATTATTTATTCATATCTTTCAAAAAGATGTGCTGAAATCTCAGGGGAAGGTGGGTAATAAAATTTATTATTTAAGCTATTTACGTACAATTGAAATTATTTCGATGGAAAAATTAGGTGGCGTAATTTCGTTTAAAAACGGTTCTACAAAAGTAATTATTGACCGCAAACTATTTAACCTTGTTTTTTCACCACTTTTCACGACTTTAATCACTTTTCAAAAGTCTGTTGAATTGTTCTGAATTGCCTGGTTACTGTCAATATATACCTACACATAAAGACATAACAATGAAGGTGTATGACAAAACAAACCTACATATTATTATATCATTTCCATTCCTCCAAAAATGTTAAATTCACTACTATGCTATCAATTGAATAGAGCAAGTTGTGTCAAAACATTAACTGTCTTAATATATCAAATCTTTGCTAAAATACACTGAATTGGATGAGTTTTACTATAAAGCCTTAATAGTCATCTATAGTGTTTACTCGTTAGTATATCTAGAAAACTCAATTTCACACCAGTTGCTCAAAGCCATACGCACTTAAAACTTTTTTTCATTATTTCTGGCTTTCACCCTTCAAGGGTGTTCTTGGCCATCATTTAAAATTATGGAGAAATTGAAAGGTGAATTTAGATATTATTATTTTATTTAAAATGAAAATTGGAGTTGAGTTCAGACTTAGAAAAGATGAGATGTTGAATAGAGGGGAGGCAATTTTAGATAAGGCTTGATAGAAGAGAGGATATTTGTTTAGAGAAGGACAACCAAAAAATATGTGATCTAAAGTTCCCACTTCTAGACCAAAGAATGTACAGTATAAGGAGTCAACGACATGAATTTTAAAAAGGTGGGAAGAAACGGAACAATGTCCGATCCTCATTCGAATGAGTGAAGAAATTTATTTTTTGGAAAAATGGCGGAATTGCTGAAACCACGGTTTTGATGGGATAGTCCTCACTTAAACCTTAGATCCTAGAAATGTTATGGAAAAATTATTTTAATTTATAACTTTATTAATTCAGTTTTTGCCTTTCGCTGGATTTTTTGTTAATATTAATTTTTAAATGTTACACTCCATTTTTATATACTGTTCCATATATAAAGGCAAATCATTTTAAAGAAGAAACTAAACTTACTGACTTAAAATACTGTTAACTTATTCAAAATCTGCTAAAATTATTCGTTTTCCTGTTAAAAACGGAACTGCAGGCCTTTAGCGAATGAATTGACAGAGTTGAATGAACAAAGTATCTCTCAAAAGCTAGTGTTTTATGAGGACAGCGGAACACGTGTTCATACAAATACTGGTAATGATATTGACATATTTTCGTATTCCAAGATGATATTTATTAGGAAAAGAACACGTTTTTTCGACATATTCTGAATGACTAATCATGTCAGGTCATGAAATCGGCTCGCAGTCGGTTTTTCAATCAGTTTTTTAACAGGATCGTTTTTCTCCGTGCAGGTTTGAATGTATTTTTGCACACCGATAGTATCGAAAGTATGAAAAGAGTTTATAACTAGCTTGAATCATCTTCTCATAATCCCCTCTTACCCCGCAAATTCCCAACGATATTGGGTGCAGAGGGACGTTTATCAATTATGTTTGGGCAATGGTTTTTTATTTTTTTCTTTAACTTCACTTTATTTCCTAAACAAACAAAAAAATTATTAATAAATTAAATTATTTTTTGGTCCATCCATTACACTACTACTCAAGAAAAGCCCACCTGTACTACCTTTGTATAAAAAAAAATATTCATAATTATTTAGCACATTATTTGTGAATACGAATAAATAGTTTTGTCCGTATAAAAACTCAATTCTTTCAAGAAAGGAATACAAATACAATATTGGATTGAATCACCGATACAATATTGTATTTTTCTATTTCTTTCTCGAAAGAATTGAGTTTTTATACGGTACTTTTTACCTACATTCATATTCCGTGTGTGAACCCGCCAACAAATAATTCAAAGTAATACTATAAAGCGTAACGTGCAAAAACTGTTTTTATCTAAAATATTTCAATTAGCGCCATCTGTGAACATGAGCATTATCACCCCGTCTGCAGAAATAACAAACCCAAGGTTTGTAATAAAAATAATAACTGCTCCTTGAAACCACCTGAACTCTATACTGTCGTCAACAAGGCAACGAGGATTTATAAAAGTCACATTCTGATATACGAAACCTTTTACCTATCATAATAAAAAGTACATCAGAATGAGACCTTTGCAAAATCTTAGTTGCCTTCTTTTACTTACGATGGCAGAATAATCTATATACGACACAAAATTTTGCAAATCCGAAGTCTTACTAGAAAAAAATTATAATCCTTTTAGAACAATCTCCAATATATTTAGTCTATTTCATTAATAATTTCAACATCAATGTGGATTCCATTTTTATCTGTGCTTTCATTTTGTGATTTAAATCCTTAAAAAAATATATTTATTTACTTATTTTGTAAGAAACAAACAACTTTTACATAATATACAATGATAGATATAAATATACAAGTTAACTGAAGTCAAGCCACAGAAGTTTCTTATGTGATTATAAATATGATCCTTTTAGAACAATCTCCAATATATTTAGCCTATTTCATTAATAATTCCAACATCAATGTTATACGTTCTACCATAAGGTTTAAATCAAGAAATTGGATTCCATTTATATCTGTGCTTTCATTTCTTCAATTCAAATCTTTAAAAAAAATATCATCCTTTTAGAACAATCTCCATTATATTTAGCCTATTTCATTAATAATTCCAACATCAATTCTATACGTTCCACCACAAGGTTTAAATCAAGAAATGAAAGCACATATAAAAATGGACTCCACAAAATAATCTAGACAGCGATAATCCTTTAAGTAGGTACCTACCGACCAATAAGCCCACTGATTGGATCCTTCGGGTATTATCTTATATTATGCATTGTGGCGTAATCGGCGGTGCAGAAAGGGTTAGACTTGATAGACCTTAAAGAGGATTACTTTTGGCCAGATGGGGTAGGTACAAACATCTCAAGGGACGTTTAGGTACCGTGATTAATATTTAAATTAAAATCTTCAATCATTTATTAAAAATATTTTCCTGCATATTTTATTACATTATTATTAATAATTATGGGCTTACAGTTGATAGCTCTACTGATTCCTCTCCGTAACGGAGCTCTCGGTGGTACGATTATGAGTACTGATTGATCGGTTCGATTATTTGGTAGGTACTCTAAAAAGTCCGGAAATTAAATATACGGGGGTTAACCGGTAAAATATCAAAGTGCGCCAAGAATCTGCAATCCCCAAACATACTTGCTAAGTCTATCACGAATCTTAAATATTTAGGAACAACATGTTTTTAATCCAAGGTGTTGAAAACTGAAAATACAAATGTGGGGAAAACGAAAAAATGGGAAAACAGCGCAAGAGTCCCAAGTGCCCCGAACCCGTGATAGGAACGGGACCCAATGTAATAGATTCCCCTATCTTAACAAACGAATTGCAATCTTTAGAGTTCAGGGTTCACTTGGTAATTCTGTCCTTTTTCGACCGGTATTTTAATGGAAGATACTTCGAGGCACTAGCATAATTTATCCCTTCGGCACCAGTGCATTGTCGGAAAACACGCCAAACGCCTGCCCAACATGTGTACACTGTTTACATGTTTTTATCATTTGTCTCATGAGAACGAATCATTTCCACGATTCGTTTTTGAGTTCAGTTTTTCCTACCTCCAATACCCATGTCCCTTCAAGAACCACGTTCACTCCTTCCTATCCTCAAAGAAGATACTCTCAGTATCGCCCTGGTATAAGACCACCATTCGGAATTGAAACGTTGCTTGAAATAACATTAGGCAGTGTCTGGTGACCAGATTTTAACAACCAGGTACTTCCCCATCTTCCTTTACCCGATCTCCTTCCCCTCCCAATTACTTTAGGCCTCAAAACATACCTTAATTGGGGATGCCATAATCCCACTATCTCCAGATGATTGGGATCTGTTAGTACTGTAAAAATTTAACAGCTTCCCCAAAGAAGAAAAATTGAACTTATTTTACTAAAAAATAACGGCTATTCAGATGTAGTCACCAAAAACGGCAAAAGCCATCCTAAGCAACGTTTCTATTCTAAATAGTGGTCTTTCACCAGAGCGATACTGAGAGCACAATACATCATTTTTTAAATTAATTAATTGTCAAATAACACATATTAATTAAACAAAATATTTTATTACAGACGCTGGGATTTAATGTCGAGGAACTTTCCCCCTCGAACACGAAGGCGTTTCCAAAGTATTGCCTCCAATAGTTTGTTACTCTGTATGTCTTAATGTGACATCTTCATTTTCTACCAGAATAAGCTCCATGAAATAAATGTTTTTCTTGTTTGTGATGGGCCATTTTTTATATAAATTTCATTATTTTTATTGTTTATATGTTATCTTATTATATATATAAACCAATTATCGATTTCCTCCTTGTGACTTTACCACTAACGACTATTATTAGCAATATATTATAAATAGAATAAATAATTATTAATTTATTATATATTAATTATTATTTAAATATATTAATTATACGTTTATTATGTATAAATTTATATGTATTTTATATTATGTCAATTTATTATTTATGTATTCGAACTGATAAAATGTAATCTGTCAATTTCACGAAAATGATAAATACTCTACCTATTGTAATAATGTATTTTAGTTTTTGAACTTATGGTTTAAAAATATAAATAAACCTTACAACCTCTTAATATTATAAATTTATTTTTATAACATTATTCATTATTTATATACTTAAACTATTAAAAATAACTTAATTATAGTAAAAATAACTTAATTTAATAACTTAATTAAAAATAACTATTAAAAATAACTTAATTAATAAAGGAAAAAATATAATAAGCAGTAATTGTTGATTGAGGTACTAGTACATATTGAATCATTTGGCGGGTTGGAAATAAGCCGACATAGCTCAGTGGTTACAGAGCACCTGACCGGACATCAGAAGGCACGGGTTCAATTCCCGTTGGCGGCATTTATTTTTACTCGGGAGATGTTTTCAATTTGTATTAGTTTTTCGGATGACTAATTATTGCTTATAATTATTTGTTATCCTTTAAAAATAACTGGCTATTTTCACAACAGATAGCTATGCTATTAGGTCATTCTGTAATTTGATAATCATTTAGGTTATTTGGTTATTTTTGTTATATTTTACAGATTATTATATTTATAATATTATCGAAAAAGTTTTTTCTTACCATTTGAACTCGTACTTATATTTTTACACTTTATAATATCTAACTTTAATTTAAAATTTAATTTTTTCCGCGGTTTCTTCTGAAACCAGTTGACAGACACCGTTGTTTACTGCAGTTTTTTTTATAGGATCTAATAATAACATTCCATAATATTACTATTTTATGAGCATCAAATCAACAAGCAATCAAATAAAATTATTTATTCAAGGACTGTTTGTTTTTATTGATAACATTTTAGCAGATAAACAAAAAAACATATTGTATAACATATAAGTAAGATAAGCGAGGCAGTTCGATAGATTATGTAGACATGCTGCGTAGTTTCATAGTATAATATTGAAGATTGCCAAGTTCCGAAACAATCTGTTAAAGTAAACGAAGCAGTATATTATGGCACAGAATATCGACTGCTTCTCATAATCCATTTCCTCTCAATTTCCCTCCTGAGGGATGAGTTATTGAATAGGATGAAAGAAAATTATTTAGTTTTTTTTTTTTTTTGAGTAACTTAAAGAGTAAAAATCTGAGTCCCATTAGCTCAGTTGGTAGAGCGGCGCCCTGGCAAGCCAGGGGGAGGGTCCAGGAGGTCTAGCACAGTGAAATCGATAACTTTACAATGTCGGATCGATTATAAATCAATATTATTATTATTACCGATGTTAACGAAATTCGCAATATATGTTTAGTTAGAGATGTTCGCGAGCATGGTCAAAATATGATTCCGATGGTGAGACCTGTGTCGGAAAGTGTTCCAAAGTGTCGCAAAACTGTCAACATGCACGACTTTTTGGATAATGTTGTTCTTTATGCAAAATAACTGGCTAATTATTTACTGGAGATAAACTAACTATGCCCTTGCGTTGAAAGATATTATAAACACGATCCATGGACGATTGAAACGCGATCAATTGGTTATGTTCCAACTTGAAGGAACAAAAGTTGTTAATCAAAACTAAAGACCTCATGAACAACGTAATCAACTTTCTTTTTAGTGTCAAAAAATACATGCGGATGGCCAATATCTATTAAATTTATTATTTAAATTCGAAATTGTCAGTTTATTAGTATTTTTTACTTTTGTGTAGCCGTCGGACGTTAGTTACTTTCCCAGCTGGCAGTATTGCCAGCGTATGTCGATTTGCATTACGATATCGGTTGGCGTATCAATAGTTCGATCATGCTAGCTAAATCGCTACAAATTCTTCAGTAGTTCCGAATATCGGATATATCGCATACAATATCGGATATACTGACAACACTAGAGTAATTTGACATTCTGAATCATCAAACGTCATATATTTACGTAAAAATTTTAATAAAAAGGGAATTTTGAATTGATATACTAACTCAAATATGCATTGGCAGTCCGTATTTACTCGTTGGAATTAAAAAGGGAGTTAAATAGTTAATGAGGTCTTTATTCACAACTGAGTTAATTGGTTAATGAGAACTTTAGCCATAATACGAGATATACGAAACAAGTGTCTGAATTTCGTCTCTAAAAGTTCGAATGTTTTTCAATCCTGGCTTGGTTAATCTGCCTCCGTGCATTTATAAACAACTAATTTTACATAAAAAAACGAAATTAATCTACCGTTGACCGTGCTAGGGAATGTTGCTAACTGACCATAGATCTTGAATTTAGTCAATATCGTAATGACATAGTAGGTCTTTATCGATCTTCCGTGTTAAACCTCCTGAGTTCAAGTCTCTCTCAAATTTTCTTTTACGAATCGCTAATATTGTCTCCGATAATTAAATTTTACAATTTGAGGTTTTACTCATTAATTTATTCCAAAAATGAATACTTAACCTTGAATTTCAAAAAATTCAATAGATTTCGCACATTTAAATAAAATGGATACATTTATTCAAGACAGTGTCTAGATTGCATTTAGTTTAAGTTGAATCTAGCGATCATACAAAAATATAACAGCCAATAAAAATGTGCGGTGATCTAAATGAATATAATGTTGGCAGTTCTTTTATTTTGTTTTCGGGGTGTTATGCCGTGTTGCGCTAACTCCTTCTTTAGCCAACGTTTCGGACAGCATTGCAGTGTCCATCATCAGGGCAGATGTGTTATTTTATAAAATAATAATATGTTATAAAATAACACATCAAAAATAAAATAACACAACAAAAACAAATCACAAAATTACTTTTGGCCGTGAAAATCTTAAATCATATTTGGCAGTTCTTATTCGAAGTTTGATACGGTTAAATATGACCGAAGGAGATAGGGTCCCATTAGCTCAGTTGTTACAGCAGCGGCTCCCAAGGCGACGGTCCTGGGTTCAAGTCCTAGATGTGACCATACCTTTTTCTTATTTTTATTTTAAGAATCGCTAATATTGTCGTCAATAATTAATTTTAAAAAAATCAGTTTTCGTGATTTTAGAAGTAGATTAATAATACTCTCAAACCAGTTTTCTCTGAAAGCATATAATTAAGGCTGTTTTATACACGCCAAGTGCTCGGCCGAGTTACTCGCTTTGTTACTCGATCGAGCAACTTATTGGAGAGTAGAGGTGATCACACGTAGAAGAGACAGTGGGCGAGTAAGTCCGTTGAGATTAGTTTAAAGTGCCATTGATATGATTAATTGATGACAGGAAGTATGAGAAATAGAAAAATTATCAGAGTTTTCAACAATCGTCGAAAACTCTCATAATTTTTCTTTCACTGGATGACTCGGCTGATCGCACTGAGTGGAGAGCGAGTGAAGAGCCGAGTTGAGTATGCATGGGGATGGGGTTCTTACTCATTACCGATGCCTTGCTTCTTTCTATCCACTGCCCAGCCTGGATCACTCGCCAGCAATTGTTGTAGAAATCAGAGAAAACAGGTAAACTACATGCAAAGTAGGTAACTTATTCAAACATTAATTAGATTACTCGTGTTTTGTGTAAACACCAATACCTATGTATCAGTAATATGAAGTCTGCACGTTTACAGGTAAATCATTTTAAAGAGACTCTCGTTTGTGTAGTGGTGTACTGGATGGATGAAAATATAATTAAATCAATGCAAATGTTGTTTTTAAAAAATAACATAGTACAATTGAATCGCAAGTTTGGGGGCGCCCGCAGACGATAGACTTTAGTTCCGGAGACAGTGCAATAGTTGCGGGTATCAAATTCCATTACGTTATAGTGGAATAGTGGGCACTCGAGAAACTTTTTAGTTTCGGCTGCTGGCAACCGCAACTTTTTCCGTGGCTGACCGATTATATCCAAACTCTTCGGAGACTGTTCCGAATTCTAAATTTTACACATACTCTCACATTTCCTTCGTGTGTTCTAGTTGCAGCAACTAAAGTCTCTCGTATGCGCACTCAATTTGAATTTGAAGACGCGACTGCAACGAAATAGTTGCCGCAACTAAAGTCTCTCGTCTGCGGGCTGCCTTTATTTAAACATTCAAAGTGTCCTCTTTTAAATGATTTGTCTGTACGGCGCATCATACAAACAAAGCTGAACATCCCTAGAGATTCATGTTGCAGTATGATGATTCAGTCGCTAGCTAGAACATCGTACACTGTGTACTACCGGACTTACTTAACGAATAACAAACAATATGCTACATGTTATTTATGCAACCTCTTGCAAGGGATCAAGTCTTGCAGAATGCTTAAAACACTGCAATTTTTATGGAATTCAAAACTTTGCTACATACCTATATACGATTATAAACTTAATTTTTCTGTTTATAAAACTATATACTAACTCCATGTTTAAGGTCATCTGGGGATTGATAATCAATAAATAATAATAAAAAATCACATTATTTTGAAAAAAGTTTTTTACGAATGCGTGTGGCAAGATTCTTACCATTAGTGTAATAAATACAACATGACAACGCGAATATCAATGGATTAAGAAGAATTAATTAATTAAAGTTAAAACATGCTTACCCCACAAGTTTATTTCACGAATGTGGTACTTCCCTCCCACCCCAACTGTCCCCTTCATCGTGTTCTATCAACCAACCCTACCAACGTCTTTCAGCCTTACAACCTAAAACTGAATATCAAATAGTCCCACTGCAGTTGGTGTTATTTAAGAATGCAGGGTGTTGAGGGACGTACTTGACTAACTTTAACCGGTTATTCCTAACATCATTTGGAGTAAAAATATAAATATATATATTAAAATTTTTTACTAAAAATAATGTCAGGAATCACTGGTTAAATAATTCAAGTACGTCCCTTAACACTCTGTATTAATAAACCCGACTCTCTACAGCGGAAAGAAAATATATGCAAATATATTCTGGAAAGAACTTTGCGATCTTTCCAAAGATGGCAGCCTATTTAAATAAATATGGAAGAAAATAATTATAGTAAAATTGTATTTAATTATTGTTAATTATACTTAAATTGAAATATGTGATCGAAGAAAATGACCGAATAATACAGTATTGTATTAAAAAAAATTAAACTGCTTTTAGATTTCCAACAATTTTAAACGGTTTTTTATCATTATTTTCAAGACATCGAAACAATCAATACTTGATAAATATCTCAAATTTATTGTATTTAAATTGTACTACTATTACATTTTATATTCCTTTCATTTCACACATCTAACAGTCCTTACACATCGCACTTGAGATTATTTTTTTCAATAAAAACGGCGCTACAGAAAAATGAAAACTATCCGAATATTATTTATTGTAGTGATCACCTACCTATTAGTCTATTGGTTTTGACAAGAGGTGCCAAAATTGTACCGTTTGGCGCAGGGTTGGCCCTGATTGTTTTTATATTATTATCTTAAAGTCTTTCCCTCTATTTAATCAAATTACCCTTCATAAGTGTCTCTTACAATACAGAACTCCTAGCTCTCCCTTAAACTTAAGGATTCTGTAAATAAACAATATATGTATATGTTTAGTATTGAAACAGTTTGGGATAATACCTACCATAATTTCCTATCATTTACTATCATTCCTACTATCCATTTCCTTCATTAAAAACAGCCTTACCCACATTGGAAAGAAGAAGATGATTTCGTTGCATTGTAAATTGTCGCAAGTCAGTACATTATTCGCATCTGTGGCAAGCAGTTACTTTCGTTGTGTCGTCGTGAATTGGATTCATATATTCACATGCTTTGTGCTCTGTTTTGTAAATTATCATCTCGTTTTGGAGGAAATTTCACCCTGTGTACAGTGCCAGTTCGTCGAGAGCCATATTCATGGGAATTCAATGTAGGCTGTTTTCATCATTCCACATTTCCCATGATTTTCAAACCCAATTGAATGTGCTTTATATTTTCATCCTCGTTGATTTGGTTTACAGTCCATTCCGTGTAATAGAATAGATACAGTATAGATGAAAAACTAAAATAAATAAAAAAAATAATTATGTCTCGAAAGTTACACTGGTAAAGTGTTGTTCCCTGTAAAACTAAGTATCTGGGTTCGAGTCCCAGTTCCCAGTTGCGACAGTTTGCGATCTTTTTTTTTGTTTTCAGTTTTTGTTTTTTTTTCATATTTTAAATGAGAGTTTATGTGATTCAATTATTAAATATTACAATGGGGTAACTTCAGAAGTTAATCCTAATAATACAGTTTTATCATTTTGCTGTATTCTCTTTCCAAAACCACGAGTCTTACATAAAATTAAATTCGGTTATTATATTACAAAAACTAAACTAACTGCTGCGTTTTCGTTATAATTTTCCCATAAAACCACAGCTTTGGTAAAGTTGGTAACACGAAATCTCTATCTATTTCATATAAGTAATATTGAATACGTTTCACCGATCAAAGGGGTTTGTTTAGGATGTGTTGAAGCCTAGTTAATTACGTCTCGTTCCTAATTAAAATCCTCTTTCCAATCTAATGGAAATTTCCTAATCAATAACACATATTGTTTTTTACGTACTTCTTCTATGGCATGTTTTGCAAATTAATCGTTAGGACATTTTTTCTTGGGAATTCTTACTCTTTTTTACCATTTAAAGGAAAAAAACGTATGAAAGTAGACTCTCTATAATAATTAGGACAAATCGTTTTTTTTTATTATGTTTAATTTTTGGTAAAAAATTACACTATTTCTTTATACTAGGTACTTATCGCCCTTGTTGAAAAACATTAATCGGAATATAACTGTGCTTTAAATGGTGACTGATCTGAATAACCGGGTTCTTCCCAACCTTCCCCTTCCCAATCTTCTCATTATTTTGTGAAATAATCCTACGATGGGTGATTAACAGTTATTTATTTTTCTAATTTTCCGTAAAAAAGTTGAGCACAAATACTTTATCCGGAATTGTCCGCTATTCATCACAGTATGTACAATATATTGTAAATTATATACATTTTTCGAATTCCACCTCACCACCATACAAAAATACCAATAATTAGGATTCAACATAATTACTACAAGAAACAACTATGTATGTCGATGGTAAAAGATGCGTTAAAGATTTTTTTTTTCTCAATTAAAGTTAAGATTGAAGGTTAGGAAATTCCCACAAATTATTATTGAATTAACTCAAATTAATAACCTGAAAACCTTTTTTGTGCATCTTTACATCTCCTCCATGTTAAATAGAGTTTCCATCAGTAATTATATTGAAATCTGGTGTCGTTTTTTTTTAATTGCGTACATGAGACGGAATTCAATTTTGTACATTATGTGGTGACCTGATATACGAGTGGGTAGATACCTATAATCTTATATGACACGTGTAATGTGTGCGCCCGCCAAAACACAAGGAATGGAAAACAAAGAACTGTATTGTGTTATTTTTCACCCTATTCATAGATATTATGATATTCCTTACAAATCCATAATATTATTTATAAACCTATATGGGAGGGTAAAACAAATACAATTTATTTCTGACAGTGTCTATAGTTTTATTATTAGAGAAAATTAATTCACGACGCTGCGCTAGCACTAATCAAAAAAAAACTGATATTTGAACGTGAACACAAGCCCCGAAGACCATATTTAGTCCTTTTTTTTATTATACGAATTGTCTATGGCAGTGATAAAGTACGGCCCGCCAGGCTAGTCAATCCGGCCCGCGACATTGTTTTGAATAACCCTACCACAATTTACCAATTGAACAAAATGTATTTTCTACGTAGATAGAATAGAATACTTAACGGTTTCCTTCTCATTGTGTTTTAAGTACGGTATTATTGCATCTAATATTAGTTTGCACACAACCTCGCGCTTTGCAGATCGGTAGCATGGCGAATGCATGGCGATGTGAAGTGCAATGCGTGTGTTGCTCGGCTAAGTTCGGGACGAATCGGGCGAAGAAGCTCTACGTTAGAAACTGTCAGGTCAGCAAAATATTTTTTTAAAAACAAAGCTGTTCTCAAAAGCTATCTACACATGCCAGTTACGTTGTAGCATACAATATTGCAAAAAGTAACAAAGCATTTTCTGATGGTGAGTAAGTGACAGTAAGTTTGTCTCGAAAAACAATTTCTTCTAGAATTGAAGTAATTGATAAGCAGTTTGTCTCACAACTAGAGTCAAAGATAAGCGAGTTTAAATTTTGTTCTTTTGCGTTGGATGAAAGTACGGACATAATTGACACAGCTCAGTTACTGATATTTATAAGAGGTGTTGGTGACAACTTTTGTGTTACTGAAGAATTAGCTTGCATGCGTTCATTAAAGGGAACGACCAAAGGATCAGACATTTTTCAAGAATTTCAAGAAACTATCACGTCTTTGAAAGTACCTTTGACCAAAATTTGTAACATCACTACAGATAGAGCACCGAATATGACAGGGACGAAATTTGGTTTCGTAGGCATGTTTAAGGAATCATTTCCTGGAAACGAAGCTGTGTTTTTTCATTGTATCATACATCAAGAAGCTCTGTGTAAATCTGCTCTAGACATGAAACATGTGCTTGATGTTGTTATTAAGCTTGTTAATAGCATTCGTTCACGAGCACTCAATCATAGACAATTTCGAGAGTTTCTTGACTCATTGCAGTCTGAGTATTCTGATGTACTTTACTTACACTAAAGTAAGGTGGCTCAGTGCAGGACGAGTTTTCGAACGAGTTTGGGATTTAAAAGACGAAATAATCTCTTTCGTGGAAGAAAAAGGAATGGACGAATGTGAACATATGAAAGATATTGTATGGCTTTCAGACTTTGCATTTTTTACAGATCTTCTCAGTCACATCAATAAATTGAACCCTAAACTCCAGGAAAGAATTCAATTATTCAATAGTTTCAAAAGTTTCAAAATGAGTTTCAAAATGCAATTGAATCTATTTTCTAAACAACTAGTCAAGAAAGACTTTACGCATTTTCCAAGACTAAAAACTATTGCAGTTAGCGAGGACCAACTTAAGAACTATGAGAAAAGCGTGAAATATCTTTATGAAGAATTCGAACGAAGATTCCAAGCCTTCAAAGTTATAGAACAGGACCTGGACATTTTTAGCATGCCATTTAATATGGATTGTGAATCAGTCAAACCAGGATTGCAGCTCGAATTGATTGAGTTGCAATGTAACACTGAATTGAAGCAACTGTTTCTCAACGTTTCCAAAATTGAGTTCTACAAGGCCCTGTCAAAATCAAGTTTCCCAAACCTGAAATCTCACGCTCAGAAGATAATTGCGATGTTTGCATCTTCCTACATCTGTGAACAGGTGTTTTCTACTATGAAGCTTCGCAAAAACAGTGTTAGAAACCGATTGACTGACCACCATTTAGCTTCACTACTGCGAATCAGCTCATCCCAGTTTTTACCAGATTATGATAAACTTTTAGAAGCTCAGCCACAGTTTCATCTGTCACATACGCCTTCATACTCTTCTAAAGAATAATCAATTTTTGTTACTTTTTACCATTTTAGCATATAATGTACTCAATATTATGCATGATGTAAGAATTAAAAAATAAGGTACTTATATCAATTATATAAAATTATTTTACTAAATTTTTTTTCCGGCCCGCCTAGATAATTTTTTATTTTATCTGGCCCTTTCCTTAAAAAGTTTGCCCATCTCTGGTCTATGGTATTCTTAGCATACGTAAATTGACTTCAAACATGAAACATATTATTAAAAACTTTTAAATGGTATTTTAAATAGTACCTCACATACTATTATAACTTAATAAAATCAGAAAAGGAGAATCCTGAGATCTCGAGAATAGCGATCCCGGGAATCCCGGCGGCACCGTAATCCCTGTGCTGCGCATATCTTGATCCCGGAATCATTCCACCCAAATGTACTCCCATCAGCGACGAGTCGTTCATGAACGAGCCGAACGATTGAGCTAGCTCTTTTGATGAGCCATATTTGTGCGACTCCTGGTTATCCGTATATCTTAGAAAAATAAATCTATTAAACGGCGTCTGACACGCAGACATCAGGATTTTAACATTATGTTCCTACCCTACCAACTACCCAACACCTTATTTTTCTCTTCGTATGCGCGGCATACCGCTACCAAGAGCTTAACGATCATTGATACGCTTATGCTGGGATCCATTTCGGGGGAGCCGTACCGGTGGAGCTGCACCAGCTAGTCGTATCTGGCCAGCAGTGTATTCTCATTGCTCATACGTTCTGAGCTCATAGCTCCCGTTCAATGGACCCGTCTTTCAATTGAGTCAACTCTTTGAGCCGTACAAAATATTGAGCCGGTACCGTAGCTCTCCCTCTTAATAAAATGTCTCATGATCCACCGCTGCTCCCAATTACATAATATAATGAGAACATAACATAATATAAAGAATTTTCTTAAAGTTCGGTAGGCAGTGTCAACTGTCCGTAAATTTCAAAAGATCCATCATTAATTCTATAGGTAATATAATAAACTACCGGTGTTCATGTCTGTCGCCTCCGCTCATGGCGGACACCTCTTCGAGAGTATTTCCGGGAAGGTTCGTCATTATAGGAAGCAGGAGACTGCTTTGTCACTACCGGTATGTCAACTAATCCACGTACCGACCTATAACACCTGTCTATCTACTGCCTACTCCAAAAGCCTTTCTTATTGACCACTCATTTGTTATTTGAAACTTAATATAGGTTGCTCGATTTTGATTTGTGTGGGCAGTAACTTCGGAGGTAATTTTCCATGATAGTAAAAGCATAAAATATGAATAATAACTTAGTTCTAAATTCCAACAATTTAAGTGACATAGGTATTTTCAGGTATAATTTGAGAATTTCGCGAGCAATATAATCATATCATAAATTTTTGGATTATTATGTCGTGTCGCGCTTCCGTCTTCTTCAGACAATAATTTTTCAAAGAGCATGCAGCATTAATGTCCAGCATCCGGGCAAATGTGCAGAGTTTCTTTTTTAATCATTTTCTAAATTCTTATTTTCCAAGTGGCGAATAATTTAAATTTACTGATTTTAAAGTTAATGTTCTTTATACAAATAGAACAGCGTCATGTGCGCCGCACAATTTGTATCTCATATGGGTGTTTAAAACGTTACCTGGCTATTATAGACTTAAATGTGTTATATATTTTCTAGGTAAGGAAAAAATTTATTTATTATTTATTACATTAAAATTGCATATTTTGTTTAAATCATAATCAGCCCCAACATCGGCAGCCAACCACAGCCAAACATACGTGTCTGTTTAGTAGAAGGGAGTCGACGATAACCTATTTTTTGGAATTCCTCCGCATTCTCGTTTTGGTAATGAGGGAACAATAGAAAACCTTATTCACGAGGAAGCGGCCGTTTGTCGACATGAAACAAAAACGGCCTTCAATAACGTCATTATATGATGTCCTGCAAGACGGGCAGAGTATTGTTAAGTGTTTGTTTATGTGTGATGAAATTATAACGTGTTGCGAGCGGTAATTTACTTGTGGCCGCTAATAATTAGTTAATTAATGTGGTTTTCGGCTTTTAGTTTTGGTGTAGCTGTCAGCCACCGGATACCAAGAACTATTTAGCTTGTTTCTGTGGTCTCTATTAATATTAATTAACTCATTATTTAACTCACACACACTTTACCACAATCTACACATCATCTTCCTTGATGATGTACTCTGTAACGATGTAATATAATAACCTTAACATTAATCACGATAGGTTCCAATTTTCAGGTAATTTTTATTAACATTGTTTGTAAAATGTTTCTTTGATTATTTATCATTGTTTATATGGTTTCCTTTAATTATTATAAATGTTAGGGGTCTCCGCGTTACTCCACTGCCGGAGAATTTCATGGGTAAGATACTAAAGATCTTATACTAAAGATTTTTTAGCAACAAAGCTAAGTGGAAAAATCAACGGATTTTGAAAAAAATCTTTCAAACTTATTTCCCCTATTTGAGTGCTAAATTTTTGTAAATATCTCAAAAACAAATTTAATACAGCAAAATTAGATTTAAAATAATGAACGCGCTTCTACAAAATTACCTTTTTTTTTCGGAATTTTCATGGACAGTGATGAATGGGTTTAAAAAAAAACCTAGTTCTTCACACTGCTCACAGCAGTGCACCTCAAGGCAGTGGCGACTTTAGACTTTTGGGTGTTCTAGATTACTAATATTACAAAAATTGCATTATTGATGTTGTTGTAGCTGAACCAATTTTTTTTTTCTTCGCAAAATTGATTTTTTGTATGAAGATTTTCAGGAAATCCGTGCAGCGCACGGCCAAACTGAAATATCTTGAAAAAGGTAGTCATCATTTCACCGGACTCCAAACGCAGCAATCATTGTGTAGAGTCACCTCCTGAAATTGAACAATGGTAGCTTTAATTAATATTTAAACATTGTTGATGATGTGATTGCCTGATTTTATTTAAATAATTTTATAATTTCAGTCAATTTTTACTCTCGTCATGAACTATAATAGAGCAGTGAAATATCAGTGCATTGACCAAAAAAATAAATCGTGACATCAGGTTGTTATTTAATCTGTTCCATACTATATTAATGTTTGCACTGTAGTTAAAAAAAACAGTGATAAGTGTATAGTGCATATTGATAATATACATTATTTTTATTACTCAAAAAACATATTACTTCAAACCGCCCTGTATTCTAACTTTAGCCTACTTATTTTTCCTTTTAGAAATGTCAATACATTTCCCATACCCCCTGAAATATTAGAACCATAATTGAGTCGCCCATCATCTCCTAAGAGTGTCGAGGAGAGAGGGGGCGTACACCGTACACCCTCGGGTTTTGTCTAGTCTAAAGTCTGTGGGAAAATTATCACATGGGAATGTAATCACAGGGGGAAATTTATAATCATTGAATCAATTTTCACATCAACTGTGACCGTTTCAATATATATTTCGTATACTAAATTAATTAACTAATTAATCATAGCCGTATTTCCCGGCATTGTTTGTAGAAAGGATACAACGTCGTACAATTCTGTCCTCGAACATACCCGTTACTTCATTCTCATTCCATCCTCACCTAGTACATATTTAATAACGGTATAATTTAATGTATTTATTTATTTTTCACTAGCTGTACCCCGCCACGCGTTGCTGTGGCTTAATCTGTCCGTACAGATATAGAAACAATAGTGAGTGTTGCTTTACGTCCAACGGATAGAGCTGATTTAAATTTTCAAAAAAATATTTTTCAAAATTTCTAAAGCATGTTTTTCCAACAGATTAAAACGTTTTCAAAAACATAATGGTTTATAAATATCCTAGGTAACATTTTTAACACATAAATGCAACGTTGAAATTTCAAAACAATTGGTTAAAAACTTTCGGAGATTTAAGTTTTTGAAATAAACGAACATAAAAAAAATTACATAAAAAACTAATGTTTATAAGACAAGGTTTTATGCATAGCATAAAGGATAAAAAATAATTATAAGCAATAATTGAAAACATCAGAAGGCACGGGTTCAATTCCCGTTGGCGGCATTTATTTTTACTCTGGAGATATTTTCAATTTGTACTGATATTTCAGGCGACTAATTATTGCTTATAATTATTTGTTTTAAAAAAAATTATTTACGTAGATTTATATAAAAGATTGGGTCTTTTTTTAGTAATTGCAAATTGACTATGTCGCGTCAAATATGTTTGTCCTGATAAAGAAACCATTGGTTTCGAAATAAGTCGATTTTTAAAAATTAAATAGTGGTGTTTTAAATCGTATTCTTTCCTTACATTAGGTATCCGTTTGCAAACCAAAGGCCAATACAAAGACTCATGTGCTTTGATTTGAAAATCATATATAATATTTTTTATTCTTATTATGTTGTCTTATTAGAGGTACAGTCACAAGGCTATAATCCACAACACGTACAACCTGATAAAATATAAACTGTCAATTTTCGGAAAATAAATACTTAACACTAGGCCTATAAATGCAAATTTTCTTACTTTCAAACCTCTTTTCGGATATTTAGGCCAGTGCAATTAGCGATTCGCGATCGAAGTAATTCCGGTAGTCCCAATTTTTTTATATGTTATATAAACTGATCCCCTGATCTAAAATCTGAGTTTCCGACCTTGGCACACCTGTGCTTGCGCCGCCATTTTGAAAAAACTGGCCGAAATCGGGCCAAAATCTAGTTTTTCCCAAATATCTCATTTCCAATGCAAATTTTGGCTAAAGTATTTAAACAAGTATAATAGAACATAAAATAACCTACAACTTTTGCAAAAACAAATTTCTTTTATCTCTAATAGGTACCGAGGTAGAAAGTCGTAAATGTGCGCATATTTTTGAAAAAACAAGTTTTTTGCGCGACTAGGTTTGGTTTTTTATAAATACCTCGTTTCCAGTACAATTTTGTGAAAAATTTATTCATAATAATTTTGTAGAAAATAAAATTTCGTTAAAAAAATAGGTATATAATTTATATTTTTTATCTCTATTACGTATCCAAACTCTAATCCACCAAAACCAAGCCAAAAATTGAAATAGAGGTTAGGTGTTTTAAACTTGGCATTCCTTGATTTTATTTTTCTTTAACAATTATTGTTCTAAGAACATATACGTTGACAACAATCGTCATGCCTGTGTCAGACCTAGCTATAAATATAGTAGATAGACTATTTCAGCATATCGGTCGCCATACATTCCCAATGGGAAGACCACTAAAATAGGCCAAGCCACTACATTTGTGCTCGCAGCTTGGTCTGACATGCCTATCAACGTAATCACAACATACATTTAAGATTATTAATACAATTAAGATGATAAGGTACATAAAAAGATAAAAAATTTGTATTTTCGTAAAATTAACATTTATTGACATTCTTTTCTTTATTAGTTAAGTAATCAGCAAAACAAAATATAAAATTAATGGTAGATCAGTTTAGACAGAAGTACGAGCCCTTGACTATAGTTTCTTACTTCTGGCCCTGAATAGCTTTTTCATCTGTCTTATCACCCAAATTTGTGGCGACTGGGTCGTCATATTCCTCGTCATCGTCATCAACAAAGGTTTCTACAGCATTCTCGCAGGAGTTGCCATTGCAATGAATGCAGAGTAGGGAACATTTCAAACCCGACTTTCTGCAGGTGCACTTTCCAGCGCAACCTTTTTTGCATTGACATGATATAAAGTTCAGCAAGGCCTGAGGTGCAGCTTCCTTCAACATTGTTACTGGAGTAAGTAACCCAACAGCATCCTTTTTCCACCCCCATTCAGTCGGATCTTTATCGTGACCAAGCCAAGTCTGCACTTGCAAGTATGTTCTTGAAGCGTGTTGCTGGACTGCATCTTTGGTGGGTGGTAGCCTGAATAAATTGAATTTGTTCTTTTTTACTCCTTTGACAAAAATGATGTACCTTAAATTTTTCAAATTTGATTTCTCGTTGCCGCCATACAAAAGTGCAAATAGTTGTTCGGCAGCCAAAGTGATTGTTTCTGTCTTTGCTTTTGGGTCTTCAAATACACGAACAAATTCATTCACTGAGTGGTTATTGAGAAGAATATTACAAAATTTGTGTTTGCATTGACCGAACGGAGCTCCAGTTGTATCGCGACCACTTATGGCATGAAGGAATAAAATGTTTTCAACTATTTCAATGTGTTTAAAACATTTTTTCGAATACAACGCGTTAGGTGATTTACCTTTTCCAACTTTTTGGTAATATACGTTGGGAGGTGAGAGAGCTGTGAGGAGTACCAGCAGATCAATATCCTGACCAACGATTGTGACTACATCATGTTGAGATGACAACGAATTTGCTGTGTTCACTATGAGAACGTCAGCATCCTCTTCAGCTTGTACTGTCGTTATGTGGGATCGTGCAAATGAGGTTCTGAGTAGGGAAATAAAACGATACTTGTTCTTCTCATTTCCCAGAAACTTTTCCTGTGTCACTTGTGGGTGCATGCTTTCAAAAAACAAAAGTTTTTTAGAATACAAATGATCGGAAAATATTTTAATGTATGCCTGAACTTCGAAAAGTAAAACATGCGTTTTTACAATTTATGCATAAACTTTATTGCCATTCCGACTCTCGATTCCGACTATTACACGCCAACGAGGATCGCCTTAGTTACCTATGTGTACTTTCATGGCAGATTTGTGAATTATTCTCTTTTCAAAGCTTTTCTCTCTACACTAGTAGAAAGCCACATTTTAAGCCAATCAATTCATCGACATCGCTCCACGGAATAGATATACGTTTACAGAAGCAAAATAAAACTTTAATTTTGGTGTGAAAAGTTATATATTTTATATCAGTTTTGTACATTTAAGTACATACTTATTATTTGACGGTCCCGTGGTCGAGAGGAATGGCTCTCGTCTAGCAAATCTGGAGGTCGCGGCTTCAAATCCCGGCAAACGCAAGTAAAAATTATTTGATTAATTCGTGTTATTTCACAATTTATTCCTTTAAAATAATAATTAGTATATTTTCAACGCGTTCTGGGGTGTAATATACTCTCAGTACACCATTCAGATTGACCATGTTCGTCTCCACTTTCCTCTTCCCCATCTGCTCCCCTCCACTCACTACATTCAGTTTCACAACATATCCCAATTGGGAATGCCATAGTTTCACTAGCTCCAAACGTTTCGGAGCAGTTGGGACTCTTGTGTGGTATTCACGTTAAAATCACCTTCTGTGAGGGCGAATTTTAGAATGATTGCTTCGTAGTTCAAAATACCTCATCCCACCTTATTTTAACAGTAGGTTTGTAAACAATGATATCATGTTTTTTGTAATTTGTTTTTGGGGTGTTATGCCGTGTTGCGCTAACTCCTCCTTTAGCCAACGTTTCGGACAACATTGCAGTGTCCATCATCAGGGCATATGTGTTATTTGAGGTTGTGTTAAAATGTGAGCTTATGTATGAGGTTGTGATACCGTGTTACAGAGCGGACTATCTCCAAAAGGATTTCAGAACACTTCAGAGCTTGTAAACTCGGCCACCCTGACAAATCGGCAATTGCCGAGCATTTGATTGACACCATTACAAAAATACTTTTGGCCGTGAAAATCTTAAATCATATTTAATGATATCATGTATTTACTTTAAAAAATAATTGCAAAAATTTTGGTTCCCAAAATATTGTATACTTTCATCATCCAGAAGCTTTTGCAGAAGATTCATTGTTCCCGAGACGGAGCCCGGCCTGTATAGGTACACTCGCGGAATCGCTCCCTGAAAAGATGTTCTCAGTTGGAGACATTTAAACTGTGGGTCTTTACTGCGAGACGACAAAAGGATATTGAATTGTATCTACAAACCGCTATCATCACCCACACGTACGATGCGATACGATACAAATATACCGTCCCAGCTTGGATCGCTCCTATTCCGGTGCGACCGCTACATATCTCAACCGGTTCAAAACCTATATGTATATCTCATATCGGTATCTCCAATATGTCTAAGACTGTTTTGTAAGCACCCGAAAATACCAGCAGAAGGGTTCGCTGGCCCCTTTTGAGTGCTGAGTGAATCAGTACGCTATCCAGACTATGCTGCCACACAGAGGCCGCATTGGAGACTTGCGCCACGTATACGTCCCTGTACAGAACACGCCGGAAATCGCAATCCCCACTCAGCTGTTGAGGTTCTTCCCAGTTTCAAGAACAAGGCCCTGCTCGATACACTTTTGACGTAGGCCAAGAACGAGGACGATCGATCTAGGGTAACGCCTAAGTACGCTTAAATTTGAGATACGAATGAATATATCAATTGATTGATGGTCTTTTTTTTCTTCGCTTCCCGATTATTTTCGCTTCCTGCTTTTCTTCGCTTCTAAGTTCTCGCTTCGGTCGTTTTTTGCCATTTTCTTGCCTCTACAGGTATCTTCTTGGCTCTTTCTTTTATATTTGAGTATCTTCTTGCCTTCTTCATCTTCTTGGGTCTTCTTGGTTTTTCTTGGTTTTCTTGGTTCTTCATCCAGCATCTTCTTGCTTAATCATAACTATTCTTGCCGCGTTGCGCGTTGTCGCATTTCTAGGCTCTTTTAATCTTTGCTTTCACACTTCTAGTTTCTTCTTTTCTTTTGCGTTTTCTTTCCCTTGTTACTTATCCTAACCAGTGACAGCTTGTGACTGTTTGGGAGTCTTAGAGTGTTAATATTAAAATAAAATAGCAAATAGTTTGGCAGTGCACTTCACCGATTTCCTAAAAATCTTCGTACGAAAAACACAAAAAAAATGTTCTGCTACAACCATCATCAATAATGCCATTTTATTTTTTTATATATATTTTTTTTTATTTCCTTTATTTTTTCCCAATTTATATATTTCACATTACAAGTTTTATAATAATAGGAAAGGGCGCAGCCTGTGCGTGGGTAATATAAGTTAATACATTAGATTTTTGTACCTTAAAATATATAACAGTATAAATAAAAAATAAAAACAGTAAGCATAATAAAGAAAAACGGTAGGATTATAATTAAAGTCAGTCTAAAAGATTGTGCAAGAGGTGCATATTAAAAATAAATCAAAGTAAAAATAAAGATTGTAAGATTATATATTTGAATTAAAAGAACACAAAATAAAATAATAATAACTATACAGAAACAAAATAGAAAAAAGTAAAAATTAAATGAATAATGCTTCAACATTTGCATTGTACAGCCACAACTTTAATTCTTTTTGGTATTGCGCTAGTTTAGTTGTTACTTGAATTTTTTTTGGTAGTAGATTAAAAGTGCGAGATCCAATAAAGCTACTGTGAGTTTTCATTAGTTTGGTATTGGTTTGTGGGGTATAAAATACATGATTTCTTCTAAAGTTGATTTTGGGTTCATATTTTTGAAATTTATTTTGGTTTTTCATGACATATTTCAGGCTTTGAATTAGAAATAGTTTACGGAGATTGAATAGTTGAGATTCCTTGTACAATTGATCAGTCGAAAATGTCCTTTTTTTATTATATATAACCTTGATAATATGATTTTGTACTATTTGTAGTGGTTTCATAAATGTATCTAGTGCGCCACCCCATCCTAATATACCGTACATAATTGAGGATTGCACTAGAGAAAAATAAATCATTTTCATTTTGTCAACATGGAGTACTTCCTTAAGTGTATAAAATATGTACGTCAGATATCTTAATTTAGAAACGGTGTTATTAATTTGTGGTTGCCAGTTTAAATTTGTGTCAATATACCCAAATATTTGATCTTTTCAATTTTTCCAATTTCAAAGCAAGAGGTGCATGTTACTTTATTACAGTTAGCATTATGTAGTCTAATTTTAAGGTTATTAGGAGGTATGTTTTTACTGTTTTTATAAAAAGTTAGGTAAAATGTTTTAGTATAGTTTAAGAAAAGTCTATTACAAGTTAGCCATGATAAGACATATGAAATACATTTTGTTGCATTTAAAAAAGTTTCAGGCCAGGATTTTCCATTTACTATTATTGCTGTATCATCAGCGTAAGATACAATTTTACCAGGGATTACAACATTACATAAATCATTAATATATATTAGAAACAGAATTGGGCCAAGCACAGTCCCCTGTGGTACTCCATTTTTTATCACTGTTTCTGTGCTATAAAAGTTCCCTATTTTTGTTTTTTGTAATCTGTCTTTGAGATAGTGAGTGAGAATTTTTAGTGCATCTTTTTTTAAACCTATTTGATTAATTTTTTTTATGAGTAGATTGTGATTTACAGTATCAAACCCTTTTCTTAAGTCTAAAAATATAGCTAGACTTTTTTTATTTTGATCAACAGATGTGTATAAATTTTTTGTCAGATCGAATATTGCATCTTCAGTGCTTAATTTACTTCTGAAGCCATATTGATTTTCGGACAGAATATTGTTTTGTTCTAGGTATTTCATAACTCTACTTTTGATACATTTTTCAAATATTTTTGAAAGGTTTGAAACTAAAGAGATAGGTCTGTAATTATCTAATATGTGCGTATCATCCGATTTGTGAATTGGTATTATAGTGGAGATTTTAAATTGTTCTGGGAAATACCCCTCTTTTAGGGATATATTATAAATATGTTGCAAAGGAGTTAAAATATATGGTTTTATTTTTTTTACTGTATTACCTGATAAATTATCAATTCCTGAAGAATTAGTTGGTTTTAGGCTGTCAATGTGTTTTTTTGCAATTTCATTAGTTGTGATAGGTGTAAAATAATCTAATGAGTTAATTGAATTGTTTGTTGGTACCAAAAGCAGAGATGAGTCAACGGGCGCTGTATTAGCAATCTTACTGGATGATTCAAGTACTTGGTCTACTACATTTGTGAAGAAGTTGTTAAAGTTATTTGCAATGTCAGATTTGTCAGTTATAATATTGTTATTTATTTTAATCTCCTTCACCTCAGTTGATGCTATTCTTTTTCTATTCGTTATTTCGTTAATAATATTCCACGTTTTTTTGGTATATTAGCACTCTAGTACACCGAAAAGTCACGAGCCGCCACTGCTTCTAACCTTTTCATTGCGTCTTTTTACATCGTCGTGGTACTTATTGCCTCTTTACAAATGTAATTGTTTACGGGCTCGTAAACGAACACTGTTCATAATATTTGTGACTCTAGTTATATTATGCAATACAACGGTAACAATGTCAGCAAATATCCCTTCTTTTGTCATTTTTATATCTTTTTCACATTTTGGATCGGGAACTAAATGCTTCGACAAGGTGCCTCCAGGTATCCCTGGCCTGAGCTATGACAGTGGTTTCCGTCCATTGCAGGCCCAGTATTTTATGCGGAAGTCGGTCTTCTGGAATACTGTGCAAGCCATCTCTTTTGGACTTTTCTATAAAAAGTATACGAATAAAACCTCAAAAACCCTTCTACTGTAATAGCGTTGATTTATTTTAGCGTTGTTAAATTTTATTTTTTATCTTCCAAGAGGCTATTTTATACTTAAGAGAGATAAGGATCTAAAGTCTTTATTTCAAGTTTAAAAATGGTTATTTTTGTTCCTAATACTTGATCTTCATTGTTGTTATTATTTAAATTTAAATTTGCGAAACTTTTGCGCGGTTTTATTTCGATTACTGTATAATAATAACTAGCCATTTAATAAATAAAGATTCTAAATTTTAAAATTCGAAATTCATATGTCATACAGCATATATTCTGGTCTAGTAATGTGTAATTTCTATCACCTAAGAAATTCTAAAAATGTAGTATTATAGGATTCATATGTCTTGTACTGATTTATAAATGTGGAAATTCTAACTATACAATTGTAAATGTTCTCCAAAATGCCCTGGAAAGAATCTCATACTTGTGATGTCCCGAAAGAAACCATTCATCTGTTCTGAATGCAATTACTAATGTTATCCAAATTGACCCTGGTAATAAATTACATCTTTGAGATTCTTTCAAGGATAAAGAAACCATCCTGTCACTTCGAATGCAATCAACAATGTTCTCAAAATTTGTTTTGACAGCATCGCCATTCCATTGTAAGAATATTATGTACTAAATACACAATTTGGCTGTCCTGAAACGGGAATCTTTCCCAGTTGGACAGACAAAGGTTTATTTTGTTTTGTATTGTTTGTAATTTATATATATATATATATAAAATAAATAAATAAATAAAAATCTTTTTCTCTGATTACTACAATGTGCAGTTAAATCATTTTCAATAGACCCTTGCTTGTATAGTTGTGCACTAAATGGATGTAATAATAAATTTATTTAATAATAATCTTGTTTTTGTAAGAGGCTAAATCAAACAAACGCGAACGAAACGCCAGTCTTAATTTTTTTTTCAAATGATAAACATCTTCTAATCTTTGTGTATTTGAGGGGCAAGAGGGGGTTGTGTTCCAAACTAGTAACTTTTCGATACTAACAGCGTGCACAAATCATTCAAACGTGTCCTCTTTAAAATTGTTTGCTTGTACCTTGGGTACGTATATAATTTAACACGAAATGACTCCACGAATAACAATTTTAAAAAAAAAAGAGTTGAAAAAATTTCTATTCTTGCTTTTTCTGAGAATCTTTTACTAACGCCTAAATGAATGTCCTTAGCAGGACTGTAAAAAATTAGACGGCTGAAAATAGAGAGATCAACACTCCAATGTTAAAATGAAATGACACCCGTGTAAAGTGCTCTGAGAATGGATGTCTCCCACACAAATAACCTGACAAAAAGGATCTCTTATCAGGTGAGATAGAGCAAACAGAATTCAAAGAAAGAAAAAATAATGGTCTGTAAACAATGATAACTAATTTTTCTAATAACAAAATTTTTGTTTTTCTTTTAGATGTTTTTACTTGTGGGTATAAGAGCAGGATAGGTACATAAAGATTTCTTAAAAATATAATTCGCCCAAGAGCTCTGTGGTTTGACGAATGCCATAGAAAGATAATTTCAATGAAGGGAACTCGGAAAAGGGAACAACAAAGGGTTTTCAAAAGAGAGACAGAAAAAATGTTGTGGGAGGCGGAAAATCGTAATTGTCTGATCAGAAATCATTAAAACTTATAAATTTTTAAGCCACCTTAAATATTTTTTAAATCTAATATCGATATTACGACATATTCCCCTTTACCGTAAGGTTTATCCCTTTTTTCTGGGTAAAAGTTAGTAACGTAAGTTAGATTATTATTAAGGTATATCTACTTTATTGTTTTATGAAAATAAAAAAATTTACAATACTAATTCTCGTGTTATGGAGTCGCACTTAGTAAGCGCGTTGTTGCTAAAATTATTGCATGGAGTTTCAGAGATTTAAAATGTCTAAATAAATTAGAGTGTCTTTATAAAAATACAGTTTAACAGATAATATATGTGTTTTAATATTATAATATTAGTGGTTAGCGAGTCTCTCGAGTAGTCTGGTTTGTCCGGTCAGTAGAACATTAATGTAGTTCTAGCTTTTTGCCTAATAAAACAGGAGAGTTTGCCTACAAATGTATTATTTGTAGGCAAACTATTATTATTATTATGTATTATTTTGGCCCAAAAAACATTCCCCCAGTCTTTTTGAACGGTGAGATTCTGAAAACAGTAGAAACCACAAAATATCTAGGACATATCATCAACAACAAGTTAACGGATGATGAAGATATTGACAGGCAGAGGCGTGTACTGAGTATAAAATGTAACATGCTCAGTAGAAGATTTCGGCTCTGTAGTCCACGATTGAAAAGGACGCTCTTCTTAGCCTTTTGCACCACCCTGTACACATGCGAGCTCTGGGCTAATTTCAAGAAAAGAACAATGGAAAGGCTTCGGGTTCAATATAATAACGCCTACCGATTGATGTTCGGACTCCCAAGGCACTGCAGTGCCTCCTCGATGTTAACAGAAGGGCGAATTCCAGGATTTACAGCTCTGTTAAGAACCAGGATTGCAGGACTGAGGGAAAGGATAAACCATTCCAGAAACACTATTATCATAGAATCCCGTCTGACTTCAGGATCGAGCATTGAAGACCATTGGAGAAAGATACTTGCTCCCACAATCTTAGATCCGATGGATTTCCGTGCTTCTCTGCTTTAACTTAATTTCATTTTCTATTTAATTTTTAATTTTTTTTAATCTCTTTTTATTTATTTTACTTTATGTAAATATTATTTGTACTTATATCCTCTATGGGATGTGTGGGATTGCACTAACCTCCCCACATCCTGGAATAAAGAATTTATTATTATTTCTTTTTAACTTCCGATTTAGTTGTCCGGGTTAAATCTTCCCCAAAGGAAAAACTTAACCCTTCCACTCACTTTTCCACAAATGATCATCTAGTCAATCAACATTATGTAAGTGCATTATATAAGCAAAATAAATACAAAACAATACAAGAACAACACGTCAAATCACCAGAGATCAAATGGGAAAATAATTCACCGTCTCCAGATATTTTCATATCAGAGGGTTCGGCTCGGTAGAACTTCTAACAGGGCCTATAAATCCTACTGATCCCTCAACATAAATATTTAAAAAATCTTTTGTTATCCTACATGTATTCAAAATGACCGACTTTTGCATCTTTATATATAATTTTTTTGATAGATCTAATACGCCTAAATTTTTAATTAGAGAGCTAGGTATAATGCCAGTAGCCGAAATAACGAATGGTAATATTTTTATAGTCTGAGAATGCCAAATTCTTTTTATTTCATTTCCTAAATCTGTGTATTTTCTTATTTTTTCACTAACAGATTTTTGAATATTACAGGAATTTGGAATAGCGACATCAATGATATAAGTTATTTTTTTAATTTTGTCGCGTAAAACTATATCGGGTCTATTATGACTAATCGCTCGGTCTGTTAGTATAGTTTTATCATAATATATTTTATAAAATTCGTTTTCTAAAAATGAATTTGGTTATTATATTTTTTAAACTTCCGATTTAGTTGTCCGGGTTAAGTCTTCCCCAAAGGAAAAACTTAACCCTTCCACTCACTTTTCCACAAATGATCATCTAGTCAATCAACATTATGTAAGTGCATTATATAAGCAAAATAAATACAAAACAATACAAGAACAACACGTCAAATCACCAGAGATCAAATGGGAAAATAATTCACCGTCTCCAGATATTTTCATATCAGAGGGTTCGGCTCGGTAGAACTTCTAACAGGGCCTATAAATCCTACTGATCCCTCAACATAAATATTTAAAAAATCTTTTGTTATCCTACATGTATTCAAAATGACCGACTTTTGCATCTTTATATATAATTTTTTTGATAGATCTAATACGATTATTATTATTATTATTAATTATTATTATACGATATTAGAATGTGCATGAAGCAACGAGTATGGGCCTACACTTTTTGAACTTTGAACTTATAGGACAAAGACCTTTTTTAAACCTTTTTGATCTTTGAACTTTTAGGACGTAAATTTTTTTTAAACCTTTTTGAACTTTGAACTTTTAGGACAAAGTCCCTTTTTAAACCTTTTGAACTTCTAAGTTTTAGGACATAGACCCTTTTTAAACCTTTTTTTAATTTTGAACTTTTAGGACAAAGACCTTTTTTAAACCTTTTTGATCTTTGAACTTTTGGGACTTAGACCTTTTTTAAACTTTTTGAACTTCTAAGTTTTAGGACAAAGACCTTTTTTAAACCTTTTTTAATTTTGAACTTTTAGGACAAAGACCTTATTTAAAAATTCGAATTTTGAACTTTTAGGACATAGACCTTTTTTAAACCTTTTTGAACATTTAGATATAGATTTTTTTTAACCTTTTTTTAACTTAAACTTAAAACTTTAAAAAGGGCCGAGGGAGCTTACCGCTCAATTTAGCATGCCTGCTACTGAGCCACTTTGGTCACCCGGGCCAAGGCGCTCACTATGAGCCGTGTCTCGTTACCAAATAATAATTTTATTGTTTACTTACGATTTAATACATTTTATGCTCTTTTCACTTTACTGTAGGAAAAAAATCACCGCCCTCCGTTACACCGACGCTAATTTGGCAGGATATTTACTATACTGGAGTTTAGTCCTTATACTTAGTCTCACAGTTGGGTTAACTCTCTTTCTCTCCGCCTAACCTGCGTGATCCAGGTGATTTACCAGGATTACCAATGACGGATGATGAATCACCTTTAGTTCGTTGGGCCATAAATCATTCTCGTAGATTTAACGCGTTTCTGTACAACGCGTCACATTCATACCTCCTTTGTATCCTCTCACTCTTTCACATAAACAACGCGTTTAACAGAAAGAGAGGTTTCAACGTGCCTCTCGGCACCAAGTCGTTACGGTGAAATTAGTAAGTTACAAATCAGTTTCTCCCAATAATATGCCAGTTACTTACAGTTTTGTTACTAAGGGGTTTAGTCGGACAAGTAAATTAATAGAGATGATTCGTCGTTAATGGACATTTCGATGACTTTATGTTTAAATCCGCCTTTGGTTGAATATGACTAACGGCCAGTTGTTTCATAGATATTCAAATTTAAAGTCTTCAAATGGCCAATAAACGCTTTTTTGATTTTTGACATTTGGTAATCTGGATTTCCATTTTGCCTGTAGTTGATACTTAAAAATAACGTAAATAAAGTGCTAAGTAGCTGAAAGCATTTCATTGAATAGATTTATTTACGTTACATTCATTCTCATTCCCTAGAATTTATTTCCCTTGTCCTGTCTTCTTGGATTCATAAATTAATCTCTTCGAATTACTTCGATTGAATTAGCGTCCTCTTTGCACACTTCCGGGAAGAAGACGAGAAAACATTTGTCGGAAACGGAAGATTTAAAAAAATGAGCAATGAATTCAAAACCGTATTAGAATATTTAAAAGATTCACCTTAATTCCATTCACAACGTTTACTTAACGAAAGATGAATAATGAAATCATTTTCAATAAAAAGCAGAAAAGTTCTTTGTTTGTAAGATATATAAACTCTTGGCAATCTCTGGCGCTAAACAAATTTACACAACCTTTTCTGACTTGAATTTTCAAGTCAACCCCAACTATTAAGCTCATGGCATAATCTACCCCCAGAGCAAATTTACTTCTTCTCTTCTATTAACCAACTATTAAGCTCAAGGCATAATCTACCCCCAGAGCAAAGATACTTCTAAATAACCATTTCAAGTATCATATTTTTCAATTGCTAAATAAAATTCAATTGTTAACACTAGTGGGTAGTGAAACTCGCGTAACAACCTGCAAAACAACAAACTTTTCCATGCAGTCTGGGGGAGTTATTTTATATATTGCTATAAGGTTCTTATTCTGTAATACAAACATGTAATTGTATTAAAAATCTGTGCAGATAGTGAAAAGTTTAACTAACGAATGAACGAGACGGCCAAAAGAGGAACTAATAAACGAATTGATCTAATCTATCTAATGGTAAGGAAATAACAACCTAATAATCCAACGAAATTGCGATAGGTACTTTACCTGACAGATTTACCTTCCCATTTGAACGCGTTCCATTTTTAAGGTGTAATAAACAAAAGCAATGGAGTTGTTTTGACAGACGGATTATGGGGCGAAAATAAATGTTTAGAAGAGGAACAGTAGGAGATAAAACACTGTATATTAGAGTGGGCCGACTATTATAATACAGGATTTTTTTGAGATTTCGTTATTTTAGCTTTGCTCAGTAGAAGGTATTCAAAGTTTCACCCTGGTGAAAGACCACCGTTCAGGATAGATCTTTGCTTATAATGTCTTCAGTCATGTTTGGGGACCAGATTTGAATAATAATAATAATAATAATAATAATTTGTAGAGCGTCGTTTTTGTGAAAAATCACCTCAAGGGCGCGAATAGCAAGCTACTTTAGAACCTTTTTGTAATATTTAGCTATACATGTGAATTTATTTTGCATTTAAGATGTCGAGTATAAAATAAACTAGAATTAAGTTCGATTTACAATCTTTTTTACGGTTACAGATTAGGAAAGATGTAGATATTTAAAGTTACAAGTAAAAATAAATATGAAAAGAATGAAGAAGAATAAAAAAAATGTTTTGTTTTGAGTACATTGTAATGTTAATTTTATGTTTAAAATTTAATGGTTCAGTGGAAAATATCAATATCTCTTAGGGAATTTTAAGTTTTGCAGATAGTCCAAGTATGATTTAAAAAGTTTTAAATTTTTCAATTCGGTTATTGTAAGTTTGGTATTGAGGATTCCAAATGACAATTTCAAATTCGATATGTAAAAGGTCTATTTAATGGTTTTATGATGCGTAGAATGAACCATATTTTTTGTAGGCTTTTCTGAGATGTGTTCAACATGATCGTTAAAAAACAATTTATATTCAAGTAATACTTCAAGGTCTCTGATTTCAACTCGTTGAATAGAAATGTGAATAGGTTGTTAGAATGGGTGATTGATTAATTTAATAATAATACATAAAATAAAAACCAAAAATTAAAATAGAGTTATAAAAATTTAACTTCGTAACAATAAATAAAAATTAAAATAAAACAAAAAAAGTTTAACTTTGTGCAATGTTTTGTTGTCCTGAAGCTAATCTCAAATATTTTTTTCATTCCAAAATAAAGTTTGTTGTTGTGCAGTAAGGCTTTCTTCATTGTCAATATTTTCACTAAAATCATCAATATTTTCTTATAGTAACCTGTGGTATTTATTTATACAACTGATGATACAATTTAACCGCATCGTATATTTTTTATGTATATATATATATTATTCCTTCCCATATATATATATATATATATATATATATATATATGGGAAGGGAGGGAAAGGAAGGGAGGGAAGGGAAGGGAAGGGAAGAACATAATTCAAATTTTAAAAAAAAATTGCTGCGCCAGGCAGGCGGCCACCGGGGAGCCGCCTGTCGGCAGGGGTGCCCAGAGGAAACAAGGTCACCATTAAATTATTTAACTTACATATTTTTTTATAGTACTGCTAGATTGAATTTTTTTTTGTTTCTTTATTCATAAAAATATATTTGGACACAGGTTTTTTACATGCTTTTCGACTACCACACTAGACACATGTCCGTATTATGGTAGTCGATAATAGTAGTAGTTGGATAATCCCAATCCCATTCTGCCATATTACATGACAAAAATAAAAATATTTTGCTAATTTTTACAGCGCCGTTTTCTTGGAAAATCACCTCAAGGGCACTTTGATATACATATATACAATTATTACTAGAAAAAACAGTGACAAATAAAAGAAAAAGGAATAAAGAAAAAATAAATTATAATAGGTAATGGTAACATAAAATAAAACCGTCTATGAAAAAGTGAATTTGAGTAAATAAAATAAATTTATAATTCTTTTATTTTCAAAAATACAACCACTTATTTACTTTAATTTTCACTTCCTTCCATAAAAACCGTTTCAAATCTGCCAGGCGTCCGTGACGGATTTTTTTTTCTAGTGAAAGTTTGACGACCCACCCTATTGCATATTGTTGAAGTTAAGGTAATATATTATGAAAATGACATACCTAATAGGTGTAATTTAGATATATTAAATTTGGAAGGAAGAGGAAACGTGGCATTATAATATTTATCAAAAGAGCCGTGCGCACATTATGATGATTTGCATAATTTTTCGCTTCAGTTCCATTTTAGAGTTTTAGTTTACAACCCATAATTTTGTGGCTATAAAAACCATGGAAGGTAAAAACAAATAAACGCTCGTACTCCGCGAACTCCATTGATAAGCATTTTGTTTTACTATAAAGTTGTAATGTCACCCGTAGAATAAAGAAGAACATTAGAGGGACGGGATGAGGTATCTTACTATGTATCTCCTTCGTAAATGTCAAGATTCTAATCTACATAAATAAAAGACGATCTAAAAGATGTCCGTACGTGTGTGTTCTATATACTAAAAAGTTATCGATCGATTTCACTGAAAATTTCAAAATTTGTTCTGGTTAGTATCAGGATTGTTTGGAGAAATGTTTGAATGGTTGAAAAAGTCTCGAAATTGAGTCTCGAGCGGAGTCGAATTGAGTCTCGAGCGGAGTCGAATTGAATTCAATATAATATAGTTTTGTTTAAAGTAACATTACATACAGTTGTGAATAGTAGAAAAAGTTGTGGACACCTGGAGAAGACTTAACGCATTATCTCTGCACTATAATGATATACGGAGTCGAAGCAAATTAGATTTAATGTAGTTTTTAAAAAGTTACATTGTGGAGTTCTAGCTACTACTTGAAGAAAATGTCGGGGACACCCGAAGATGATATGAATTAAATAATTATTTGTTATAAAATGAGGCGTACATGATGAAGGAAGAAAGGGGTGTAAGGAGAATGTATGAAGTAAAAGTGAATGGATGTAGAAGTCGGGGACACCCGAGGAAGACATGCCTCGATCAAATTACTTACAATTTTTATTATGTATGTATACTATTTTTTTTAAATACTTACGTTTGGTTAAAACTTTACTTAAAACCATTCATAACCCTAGCAACGCTGGGAATACTTCAGATATTTTTTTTATAAAAGGAAGCTACATTTAACTATTATGAACTACCCTAGACCCTCCAGTGCCACTGCATACAGCGTTTGCTTATATATATATATATATTTACACTCAATAACAAATATACTCTACACATAATAAATATTAATAACTATTTTTTTTAATTAACTATTATTGCCCGACATAAAATAGAACAAAAGATTTAGTTGAATAAAATTAATATGCATATTTTAAAAATAAAAACAAGATCGCTAAGGCAGTTTAACTCAATATATGGCAGTCATCAATATCTCTAAATAGTATAAAACAACCCGAGTTTTAATATTCTCCTGACGAAGGAAGGGTGCTTCCGAAACCGGTAAAGTGCAATTAAAATTAAAGTGGTCTAAAACAAATGTATATCTTTTATTGTAAATTATGACGAGCCACAAAGTAAATGCTTATTACAAATATATAGTATAAAACAATATCACCATCCGCGTCTGTCTGTTTGTGCGATTAGTTCTTTTATGCTATCCAGTATGCAGCTGAGTTTGATAGGGTTTTCATTTAGAGAATTTCTTCTATAAGGTTTTTATATATAATACACGACATTATTTATTGAAAGTAGAAAAAGTCGAGCAACGCCGGGTATACGTCAGCTAGTCTATAAATAGTGTACCGAACAGCAAATGGATTTACCTAAATAATTAATTAAATAAATAAGGAAATGAATATTTATCTGTTATCACCACAGACATAGGAATTAATAGACGAGAAGATAATGGCGAGGGGTAAAATCAACTGTTGAAGAACGAAGGGAGTAAGGCTGACTGTGATTCGTCAATAAATCAATCTGACAGCAAATAGGCATCTCGCATTATAATATCACCATTTACTTCTTAAAAGTAAAATCTGCTTTTGAATGAATAGACATTTTTACATGGGAGCGCAAATTACTCGCCACGTTATGAACAAATTTGCGAAGTCCAAATTCGGCAAAGTAAATTTCTTCTGTTTGCAGAGTCGTAGTTAGTTTCAGAGTATTTAGTTAAGACACTTTTACAAATGTTTCATAATTTACTTACCCCAGTAAACAACGATGAGCACACTTGAGAATCGCTACATTGTGATGTGATAGTATATGTTTCTAAAACTGATCCATATAATACGATGTGAATAAGCTTAAAATAAAGTAAAATAATGCTTACTTATGGAATGTAATACGACAATTGGGTTTATTCTCTTTTTCACATCTATTTTTACAAGTTTTCATATCACAAGTCAACATTTTGCCGTATTATTTCGTAAAATGAACCGATGATGCCTCGACCATAGTTCGCACAAGAATGATGACGTCACGTTTTCAAATTTCACTTGAGGCCATACGCGAGCCCAGCCGGCTCCAATAGAACCGGTATGGGGAGTGGGGATAATACGCTTTTAATCACTTAGGGCAGGTCTACTAATATTCATATGTCTATGGTTATCACATATTTTACGATGCCGAATCCTTTGAGGTTTATCTCGCACGATGAGTCATCTTGAAAAGATTTTTAATCACCGTACACGTGTCATATCGCCAGTTCAGGGTTGAATTACTCGCACGACAAAACTGGGACCTTAGTAGTTAATTATCAGCGCATTATAATATTTCTGTTAAGATATAAGAATAATTACTCCACATTAACACGTGTAGAAAATGTTAAATTTTAACCCAATAAATACGAAAATAACTGGCCCAATCAGTCGGTTGTCCTGCGACATTCGCGAAATGTGTTTTAATAGCAAATCCTTCCCTAAGATACCCCCGAGAGGAAACCGGCATTTTACAGTCAATGTCACTGGCGTAGGTGTCCAGTACTAATAGTATAAAACAAAATTCATTATCCGCATCTGTCTGTTTGTGCGCTTAGTTCTTCTAAACTATGCAGCGGAGTTTGATAGGGTTTTCACTATCATTTAGAGAATTTCTTCCGGAAGGTTTATATTTATTTATTTATTTATTGACGCCCTTTTTCGGGGCTTTTACATGATAACATTAAGAAATATAAATTATTTACTCTACATAACTGAATTGCTTCATTAACAACATTTTATATATTTTTAAACATAGATTGAAGATGTCCACTGACTTGGTATAATTGTTTCCCTCCATTAGTATTCTGGGCAAAGAGGAATACATATGGTAGTTAGTCCCAGAATTTCTGCACTGAAATAAATCCTGACTTCTTGCATTACGTTGTGGAATCCGAAAGCTTATCAATTCTAGCAATCCCGAACTATCAACTAAATCATTTAGAATTTTATATAGAAATACCAAGTCAGTGAAAATTCTTCTGTCTGACAATCTGAGCATATTCAAATAATTTAACATAGTGTTGTAGTTCAACATAATTGCTGGAATACCCATTTTAAAATTTATAAAACGTAAGAATTTTTTTGTATTCTTTCAACAGCTTGTACATGTATATTATAATGTGGGTTCCAGACAGGAGAATTTTATTGTACTCAAGTTGACTTCTTACATAGGCAAAATATAACAATTGAATACACTTTATATGGTTAAAATTTCTGATTAGCCTAGTTATAATTCCCAACATTTTTAATCCCTTATTAGAGATTTTTGTTATGTGGTTAACAAATGCCTGATGATGCCTTAGTCTCTGATTTGTGTTAATGTCTCGAGAGCATTGTTATCAATGTTGTAATCAAAAATCACTGGATTTTTGATTCGATAAAATCTAACTATTTGTCATTTTGAGATATTTAAGTAAATCCATGTATTATAATATTATTGATATTATATTTATTGAAAGTAGGGAAAAGTCTAGAAATGCCGAGTACACGCAAGAAATAAGAGTATGAACGCAAGAAATGACTTCCATATCGATTTGAATGGAAACCAATGCCGCCACTGACTTGTTACTTTTGGTTGTAACCCATTTGGCACGTGCTCAGTCTATCTTACACTCGCCTGACATCATTTGAATTTCATAATGAGAGTGAAACATAGTTTCGTTCCAGGTAACACGACCACGTGGCATTTCTCGGCTTTTTCTTTATTATATGATGTCATGGCGAAAATGGACACATGTCATGTATTCTATCTATCTTTGTTGATTAGAACGAGATCAATAATTATTTAATGTTTTGGTGTGGATTCTGAACGAATCAAACCTTAATATTGTTGGATTAATTAACTAGCTAACCTATATTGGATGAATTCAATTTTAAGTGATAACGGTCGCTCACATAATCTACGGATACGATTTGAAAGAAAACTGTTGTCGCCAATTTACATAAGAAATTCCTCTAGTAACTCCTAGGCCCCAGACAAGCTAATGAAATTTTTTATCTGTTCTATTTTAAATAGTTTTATCAATTTAACACGAAGTATAGGGAAAACTGAGCATACTTCGGGCACACGCGACACGCCCATAATATTATTATCAGTTTAAATCTTGAGTGCTATGGTAGGGTAGCAGAGTGCAATTCAATTTTTTATTTAATAACTAGCGCAGACTCGTGAAAAACCACGGGGTATAATAATTATAGGGGTTTTAAAAATACAAGACACATTATATTCATACTAATCGAATAAAAAATGTATTACCGTTTATGAAGAGTATAGCCATTCTAAGAATATGTATATTAACGGGCCTATAAAGTACGTCCACTGGACCTAGTTCAGTGAAACCACGCGCGGTGCCTCAGTAACGTATCTTCACTCAAATAATTTATGTAAGCATTTGAACAAAACAAATTCAAATTTCGGATATGGAATTATTCATTCATAAAATAATTTTGTTAGGTACCTACTTATCTCTTATATGAGTAGTTCCAAATTTAAAAATTAATGGTTCATTGAAGTCGAATAATGGTACGGAGAAATATTTCACATTACTTACTAACCCATGCACCAGATACCGATATCAATAATTTCAATAAATCATCGATTGAATCATCCTTTGATTTTGAGAAGTTTTTAATTAAACATTAAAATTAGAGAATTTGTGCTAACTTTTTCATTTCGTGCATAACTTTTTAAAATTAAAAGTTTTCCACTTTCTTAAAACTGCTGAATATTTCGCGAGTAAGATTGCGATGATACGAACTTCCACGTCTTTCGCGAAATGTCACCGAGGAAAGTTTGCTATAGCGATGACTCCTTCAACCATACGATCAAAGAACTAAAAACAAATTACATTTTATTCCCTGCTGCAACCTACTTTAACTGCAACATTAACATATTTCATAATGCAAAAACAATTCTGAAAAAAATTCAATCTTTTTACATTTTTTTTTTTTTATTTTTTTTTTTAAAGTCGTAGGCGGTTTACTTACGTTCCCCGCGAGCACTTAGGCCATAGGCCCATTGTACTATCTCCCATTTTACCTCATTCCCTTGCCAGTAACCCGGTCCCTTTTATGAAGTTCACCAGGGCTGTCATTGGATATGTGGCGATGTCTTCTGGTTCCACACTGTGTCTTCCCAGGTATCTGAGCCTTATTCCCAGCAGAGCGGGACATTGGCACCATAGGTGAATTGGAGTCTCTTCCTCCTCTTCACATTTCCTACAGATGTTGGTGTTTTCCACTCCCAACAGTTGCATGTGTCTCCTGAGATGGCAGTGTCCCGTTAATAGTCCTACCAGTTCCCTCAGTGAGTTTCTGTCCATATCGAGTAGTTGCCTGGTTCGGTTAGGGTCCGGTCCGTTTATGAGTACTTTAGATTGCCTCATTCCGGGTGCCTTTTTCCATTTCTTCCAGTATTGGGATGTGACCCACCTCTTGATAATGTAGTTTGGTGTGGCAAGCTGCTACTCCTACGGCCGGCTCGGATCCCGCAAGTGGTGCTTTCGCCCCTTTCCTTGATAGTTCGTCGGCCCGCTCGTTGCCCTCAATACCTTTATGTCCTGGCACCCAGAGCAGGGTTACTTTATTGATGGTGACAGGTCTATAAGGATAGTCCTGCATTCCATCACCAGTCTGGAGTCGCATCGGTTACTTTCCAGTGCCATTAAGGCCGCCTGGCTATCCGAACATATACTTATTTTCTTATTTCTGTACCCGATACTCATATTCTCCTGTGCGCAGGCTAAGATGGCTTTCATCTCAGCTTAAAATACAGTGCAGTGCATTCCTAGAGGTATACTGAGTTCCCTCTTAGATCCCTGTAGACTGACCCCGGCCCCTGTTCCTTCCTCTATCTTGGACCCGTCTGTGAACCAGATTAGTTCCTGTTTGGAGTTTGGATCTGGGACCGTGTCTTCTTACATAAATAATTTTTTTTTAATTCCGTTTAAACTTTTCTCTGAAGAGATAATGAGATAGAAATGTAATGAGGGCGAGTCTGTGCGCCAAGACGTCAGGTCAATTTTGCTCAAACATTTCAAATATTGTTTCTATTTTATTTAACAGATAATCTATTTTATTCTAGGACCTATTCTATTCTAGGAGCGCTATGTACTATTAATAATATATATCGTAATATTATCTGGGTTGGCCTGTTTAAGCATATCGCACGCCATACATAAATAAATAAATAAAAATTCTACATGACAGTACAAGTAAAAGAGGTAAAAAAAAATCTAAATTCCAACATTTTAAGGTAGTTTTAGTTTTAAAAAAATTGATTGTTTGTATAGGAAAATAAATATTCTTCTATGGAAAAATATTTTGCACGGGAAAATAAACATTGGAATTTTGAATAAGTTAGTAATCTGTGTACTTTTACTTATGTACATAAAGTAAAAGTTGAGTAATTCGTAAAGCCTCGTTTTAAGAGTAGTACTCGTATATAAAAAGATCATTTTTATTTTCATATTTGTGCAGTAAGTGATATACAAATGTGTATAGAGAAATACCTAATAGAAAAAATATCAATATAATAACACGTGTTCAGATATATTCCGAAAGACTAATATTTTACTAGGAAATGGTCATGCAGTCATATTTTAACAGTATTTTGATACTTTTTAATATACTCCCCAATAAGTCCCAATACTTATACTCGGTTGTATTGACTTACTTATAAATAACGGAACAAGTGTTTAGTTTGAATTCAAGATTTAATGTCTCAATGTGGCAGCACTAAATCATTTGTTACATTACATTAAACCTTCCTTGGATTATTCGACGTTTCTATGAATCAAATGCAAGTGCAAGGAAATCGGCACATTATTCTTATTCGCCGCGGGGTGGAAGTTAGATTTTCCACAAGAAATACCGCCCACATAAATCTGTTTAACGATATCACTTTTTCAATTTGCAATAAAACCCGCCCGCCTGCCTTACCACAGGAGTCGTAAAATATCAGGAAAGAAAATGGCACACAAATGCCCGACGCAATGCAAACATCGTTACGGTTGACATTTTGTTTGGCTTTTCTATCAAAGATTCACTGTATCATGAAAATGAGATGATTTGCAATATGAATGTTTATTTTCAAAATGTCATATTTATTTTTAATGTAGTGGTACCCCACTACTTGAGTCGGACATCAATTATAGAACATACTAGAAGTTTCGGCCTTTGCCAAAAAGCTTGCTTGGCAATATTTGTAACTATAGCAACTGGAAAGTTCGAGAACGTTTTTTGGAAGGAACTCGACAGTACAGTATCAGCAATCTTGACACCAAGACCGAGTTAATTGCCTACGTTACGCGCCTGAAATTATATCTTAACTTTCCTTTTCTAAAACGTTCTGCTTGTTTTTTCTACGTTTATTTTTTTAAATGCAATATAATAAACCATATCCAACCATATTGAGTCGTAATTTATTAATATTTAAGAACACAAACGATAACTACAGTAATATGCAGTTTTTTTAGATTTGGTACCGTCTGGTAAACTCCTATTTTTCTATCGAATGAAGAGATAAATAAATGTTTTTTTTATTTCTATACTAGCTGACGTATGCTTTGGTGTAAAATTTAATAAAAGTTGTGAATTCTAGTGTAACTGTCACTTGGGTGAAAATAATATTATTGTATTGTAATAAGTATTTGTTTTTCTTGATCGTGTGTCTTCTTCGGGCGTTCTCGACTTCTTCAATCATTCACTTCTAAGTCATACATCGTACTCACCCTTTCTTCGTTCATTACGTACGCCTCATTTTATTTGTCTTTAATACCATTCACTTCGTGTAATATCATGAAATGCACGTTTTTACTGCTAAAAAAACTACATTATACCGACTATAATTAAATAAGAGTTAAGTCTTCCTCGGGCGTCCCCGAATTTTTCTACCATTCACTACTGTATACAACATTGTTACTGTAGAAAATCTACATCATATCGGCTATGTATATCATTCCCGTACAGAGATAATTTTTAATAAAAAAAATTTAAAAAAGTAAAAATATATAAAAACCTAAAGCTTGTCAATGAAGCGCGGAAGAAGATAGAGTTTCGTAAAAAAACAAATAAAGAAAAATATTTTTTTAAATAATTTCTTACAAATAATAAATATCTGTACTTAATATATATAGATACCTTGTTTTTATTTGTATACTTAATAAAACATAGATTCTGCATTAAATATATTATTTATATATCGTCAAACGTTCTTTTTAAATTAAACAAATTACTTCATAAATCAGTGTTTATGTTTTATTTTATTTCCATTGGGAATTCGTTCGAAACACAATTCGAAAATTTTAAACTTATTTAGGAATCTCTAAGTTTATACATATTGTAACATCATGCATCGTGATACATGAATCAATTTTTAATTGTCGGTTGTGTATTTTTAACAAGAAATTTACATTTGAGTGAGACGTTCCCTCAGTATTCAATTTTTTTTCCCCGATATTTCGTGATTCCCCTTGAAGACCGGGAGACCTGTCGGTCTCCGGCCTCTTATGTAGCGGCATGATTTGTACATTATTTTTTTTTGTTTGGGTGCCCTTTCACTCACTACCCTACCAGCACACGCGGTAAGTGCAGCGTACACAACCTTTGCATGTGGTAGTTATCGCACTACTTTCAGCGAACCATCAGCAGGACACAACCCCGCCAAAATCAAGAAATAAAATAAGGCGCTGCAAAGGCGCGAAATACCTTTGCATGATGATGTCGTCTGTCACTGTGCAATCCGCTTGAAAATCCTTCTGGATGGAAGTAGAGAGGCTCCTCCAATTACATCTAACTCCAAAAGATAGGTGGAAACTTGAGTGGCAATCGGCCGACGTGAGAAATGCCCATCTCGTGCACGACCTCACTTAGAGACAGCCTGGATTCTCACTACTTTAAGAAAAAAAAATCAAATTATGAAAATTTAACTGTTTTAGGTCGTAAAAGCCTTAAATACATTTGCTGTGCGTAAAATTATTTTTGTTGTAAATTTAAGAAACCATTTCCTAATATTCGCTGTAGCCCGCCGTGCAATGCTGTGGCTAAGTCTCTCTGTGCAGATAGGAAATTTAGGGCGTGTTACTTTTACGTCCAACAGGATACGGTGTTTTTTTTTTTAAATAAATAACAAGCCAACAGATAGCGCTGTTTTTCAAAAAAAGCATGTTTTTACCTGTCACAGGTAATATCTATATTAATATAAGCTTAAGATTTTGAACAAACGAATTCTCACAGTTTTATTTACATATAGATAGAAGATAAATAGATTACCCGCATTCTGTTTAAATTTTCCATTATAATTTTAATGTCCGGGATCAGCATTCTTGGGTAAACTTACTGGATCTTAAATAAAATTAATAATGAAGGGTCTTCAGAATGTGGAACTCGTGTTTCAAAAAAATGAAGTATTTTTGTTTTTATGATCTCTAAAATTTCTTACGTTCATATATTCAGTCCAGCCACCGTAACCCAGTAAATAAAAACCCGAGCTTAGAATGAGACGGAGATCGCAAGAAGCCCACTGGTCAAAGGTACCACCAATGGCAGTTCATAAAGACTTTTAGCATAAATTATAAGTCTATTAAAGTACAGTCTTGGCGTGATAGCCGACAGACGAACCCATTTGGGTGCGTACCAGAAAGGCTGAAAATCGGTGCACATCTTATGTAAACGAGCGTTTAATAAATTCAAAGTTACCAACAAATAATTGATAAGAATTTACGGAGATTTATGTCATAATTGTTCTACCCCAATAAAATGTTTCTGCCTAACAAACTTCCACTTTTCAGTTGCAACCCTAGTTCATTCATATATTCTATCATCCTTAAGGCGAAGCACTACATAATAGTGCGAAATCACATATTTTTGGTTTGAAAATTTGATCGCTCATTATTTTAAATGTTTTAATTAAATACTGCGAGTAGAACACACCTTGAAATAATCGATCATCTTTTATTTTCAAGTCTTTTTAAAAGACTAGAAAAAATTAATTAAAAAAACTAAGGCTTATAAAAACTGCCTTTAAAGTTTAAAAGACAATTTTCGGTGATGTTTTTTGCTTCCATTAGAGTGGGAATTTCAACCTAATCGCCATCTTCATGATTGATAGCAGCCCGATTCCAAATGTTAGACTTAACGTGGTAAATTGTCATAAGATAGTATTTCTAGCTTCTACCAATGGGATACAAGTATATTTGAATAATAATTGCAACATTCTATGGTGCACTGAAAGTCTATATTTCGAACAACTCTTTACTCTAACTTCTGCTCTTTCTACTATGTGAGAGAAAGGAAAATTTGTAGAACATTGTAATGTTTGCAGTTTATATGATGGAACCATTACAGAAGGTACTTTAGACAGTCATAAAAAAGCAGTCTGGAGTCGAGGTAGTCTCTATGAAGGCTGACTTTTGAAATGTCACAAAACGAGTTTATTTGGATGATGTAGAAAAAGTATTGGCAATGGAGTATTAGTAAAGGGTACCTACACAGACTACCGTTATTTTAAAATAATTATGCATAACATATAAAGACGTTACAATAATTATACATGACACATAAACACATTAAAATGATTATACATGACACATAAAGATTTTACAATAATTATACATGAGACATAAAAGTCTATCAGTATCATAAAATCATTCGTTACCATTTATGGAATTTATTTTATTTTAATGCTTATGACAGGCAGGAATCTAACAAATATTTACATAAAGTAAACAATACAGAAGGTAAAATTATTTTTCAACAAAAATAAGTAGTTAATAGTGGTATTTCTGATTTACAAGAACTAATCCGTATTTTTTACGAACTCAGTCCATTTTAAACGATTTATGGTCCGTGGATAAAAATCTACATAAAAGTAAAAATTTGAGAAATCTCGTTATACGTTTCAATGGCCGAAGAAAATATCCAAAAGTCTGACATTAATAAGTATTTGATTGAGATTGATCATATACGAATAAGTAATTTATAGTTTAAAAAAAACTTACAGCGTTTTCCAAAATTTTGCAAGGTTACAATTGACATTCTTGTATTCTTTTAACAAAAACATCACTCAATGTCACAAGACCTTAGCTAAAAATTGGGATATTTTATATAAAATAAAAAAATTCAAACGATATTTTCATGGAAAGTTTGGACTCCTCTGTGAAACGCTTTCATTCCATCCGGCCCCTGCTATTTCTCTGCAGTTCCTTCTACCTAAGGCTACGGGTACTGCCTCCACACCATCTAGTCGCCTAAACAATACTTCTCTTCTTGCAGGTTTCTTGTAAACACGCCCCTTTGTGGTTGTTCGCCCCTTTGAAGTGTCCTGTACAACGAAGTCGTCTCAATATCTTCTATGAAATTTTTTATGAATTGCACTAAATCCCAATATTTCTTCTTTCGGATGATTTCACCAAATTTAGAAAAAATATTAAATAATAAGTACCTACTTACATGATATTAATCTGTACCTTTTCATGTGAATACCGCGCTACACAATACTAAGCCCGCTGTCCCACGGACCGGTAAGTAATCGACATTTACCGAGTATCGTAAGACCCTGCGAAGAAAAGTAAAGTTCGCAGCGGTTTGCAGCGTAGCTACTTTTCTGCTCACGGTTTAGGTCGAATCCTTACCGACCCAATCGGACACTGGCTAACTGAAGTTAAAATTGTATCTTAGATCTCTTCTATCTTCTTCTAAGTCTGAACTCGACTCCAATCCTCCATATATTGATGATTCACACACATACATTCTCTAGCGATTGCGTTCAACTGCTTATGATAAAGTCAAAATGCTACTGACTTGCCTACCAATGGATAATGGACAATATCAGCGGGAACATAACACGTCAATGCGTTTAATTGTTGGCAGATGAATCATTTAAATGCTTTAAAGATTGACGATTAATTTCATTCATCCATTTAAGATATATTTCCAGCTAATAATAAAAACTTATTTTATAAACACCCTAATATAATATAACTTCCTCCTTCTGGCGCTTGTAAACTTAGAATGTTAATGTTAATTTTAGTTATAAGTTTCTACATATGTAAATATATAATTTATTAAGATAGTAGTTATAGGCCTTAGACGTAAGTCTCTAGATATAAGTCTCAGACGTAAGTCACTAGTTTTAATTCAGTAGTTCTAGTGTTAACTATTTAAGAAATATATTTGTACAGCGCCCTTGGGGTGATTTCTCACGAAAACGGCGCTATATAAATTATCCAAATATTATTATTATAATTATTATAAATTACATAAATTCACCTTCTCTTTCTCCATAATTTAAAATGATGCCTAGAACCTAGAACACCCTTGAAGGGTGAATGCCAGAAACATTTGAAAAAAAATCTTCATGAATAAAGCAGTAGAGTTGCCATTTTTAATATTTTTCTAACTATTCATAAAAGTAGTTAAAGATGCAGACTGTTCATTTTAAATAACTCAGTTTTCAATCGTCACCCGTCATTATTGACGTGCTTTCACTCAGGTTACTCAAAATTCCTTATCAGTTTCGTGACCCATAAGTAATGACTCATATTAAAATGACATTATTATTCACGCCGAGTGTTGTCTCCATTGTCCATAGATCATTATCTTTCTCACCTACGAACATGATTAAATACTTCCTACGTCGCCATCGAGCGGGAAACCTCTAAATGCTCATCTTGATTGTTTTTGAAATAGATGGTCCATTGTACTTTGACATTTAAATAATTACTTTGTTTCGTCGTTTAGCCTTTCGCGCAAAATGAAACGTGCTCATACAAAACAATTGGCGGAAGAAGTACGAAAGAGTTTCAATTTTTTTACTACAGAAATTATACAAGGTAAATCTGATAACAAATTATTCATTAAAAGAAAAAGTTATTCCTATTCATTTAGATTTTTTTTAAAGTCAAGGTATCCCACATAAATAAAAATCGGATATGTTTATCTGAGACACTATCTAGGTTACAAACCAATTTCATTAGAAACTTTGTTTACATTGAAAAAGATAGATGCCAAAAATATGGGAAAAATTAGTTGCGAGATGATATTGTTCATTCTGTTCATTTGAAATATGAGAAAATGATTTCCTTTAGGACGTATGTCATCTCATACGGTGGGTCTTTTTGAGGAGAGGAAAGAGTGAACAAGGGTCTTGAAGAGACCAATGTTTTAAGAGGGATTAAACAAATCATTCCGTCAAAACAGGCCCGATCTCGTGTGACAAATGTCAACCGTGTACAAATGTTGGGCGCGCGTTTGGCGTGTTTCCAGATTATGCACCGGTGCCCAAGGGATCAATGACGCTAGAGCATTTTCCATTGTAATACCGGTATAACAAGAGCAGCATACCTACCTGACATCTGTGTTCTAAAGATCGCAATCCACCTGTTAAGACCCAGGTGAATTTATCACACGGACAAGTCAAGGATTTTTGTAAGTATTTTAATTTTGTGTCTCAACATTTTTTTGTTCTCTTCAATTTTATTTTCAAGTCTAAGACTGTTAAATGCTTTTATAGCATGGTATTGATAGTGTCTTTGTCCAAAGCTTGTATTTACCGTCGGAGTTTTTATGTTTACTTTGTACGCTTGTCTAACTGGTCTGTTAGTGATATTTTGTGTACTTGTTGAAATTTGTTTTTTTGGTCAAAAATGTAGTTTAGTAGTGTTTTAACGTATAATCGGCGTATATCTAGTACGTCACAACTGTTGAATATTTGGTCTGTATAAGTCAGTCTTTGTTTTTTTAGTATTACCTTTAAGATCGTTTTATGTGCGATTTCTATGTAATCGATAGCCGAGTTTGTTGCTCCTTCCCAAGCAATTTGCAAGGGCATCATTCGTTGATCGATGTACAAATGTTCGATGCAGTCAAAATATATATATATATATTTTTTTTAAATTAATTAAATCATCGCATAGTCTCCCCCCTTTGGCAAATCACTTAACTTATCTTTCGCTTAGAATGGTGAAATGGAAAGCGATTATAAAGAGAATAATATTCAGAATTATTCGTGATATATTCTAGTTAGAAAATCCGTACACATCACTACTGCAGTACAAATACATATTTTTTAATTGATTTCTTCTTAGCATTACGTGTATTCGATTCAATGTAGAATACTAAATATACTTAAATGGAAATTCTAATTTGTTATTAGAAGATAAAAGTTCCATAATCACCTGTGATAATGTAATGAGAATGTGATGGATAATAATAAGCAGGTAGATAAGTAATATCAAATTATTTACAAATTTTCATATAAGTTAGAGAATGCTGAGATCATAACTAGTTTTTTACATTAAACCCACACAGGAGGCCTTGTTACTTTCCTCGGGGCCTATGTCATCTTTTGGGATGCTGTGTGCAGAATCTTTTTTAAAGGAGAGGGAATTTTGCGAAGGCAAATGGGATGAGGGTTGGATAGGAATCTAGGGATCAGTCCGTCGTATGTGACGGACATACGAATATACCCCCTTTCTGAGGCACAAGACGATGGGTCAAGCGACCAGTTGGAGAGGTCAAAGGGTCTTCATATTTTCACAGAAATATAGATAAAAACGACTTATAACAAATAGAAGGCAAACTCATTCCCCAGAGTTTGTTAAAATGTGTTTGTCCTTAGCTGTAAAATGATAGCTAATTCATTTATTTTTGTTACGTTACGGAAGCGTTCGCCAGTAACAAAGTCATGGTATTTGATTGTGTAACTCATTACGAAATAATATGTTTTAAAATTAAAATTAATTACATTAATAATAATTGGTACAATAACACGGTTTTCGACCAATATCTGTATCACTTTCATTTTACCAAAAAAATACCAACCGCTTTCATAACAGGATCAAAATTTCACTTCATGTGTTTTATGCAGAAACTGGTAATTAATTGGTTAAACCTCTTTATGTAATATGTGGCTAAGTAATTAATTCACGTATCGCGATTGCATACAGAGCATCGATACGCGTTACGCGAGATGGGCCTGTGATGCGAGAATTACGACATAATATATTATATAAGTTGTAAGCATACCCCTGGAAGCTCCACTGTAACCTGTCCCTTATTCTGAAAAAACGACTCACAAAAGAAGAGTTACGACATAGATTTTTTTCCAATCGTTTTTGGCTTTCACTCTTCAAGGGTGTTTTTTTTTTTTTTTTTTTTTTTTTTAATTCCTTTATTTTTCCCAATTTTTACATTAATTACATACAATATTATATAAATCAATAAGAATAATGGGAACCCACTAAGGCGCAGCCTGTGCGTGGGTAATATATTTAAGTTATTATTTTATTGTACCTAGAAATAAACAAATTGTGGGCATATAAAATAAAAACAAGATTACATTTTGTATAAGCGTTTTGTATAAAAAGTGTTTATAATAGTGTATAGTGAAGTTATAAGTGTTTATTGTAATATATGTAATATATGGTGAATATTTTATGAGAAACATAAATTGATACAAATTAAATAAAAAAAAGTTTCAACTGCTGTGTCGAAAAGCCATAATTTTAATTCTTTTAAATATTGAGGAAGTTTAGTTATCACTTGAATATTTTTCGGTAAAAGATTGAAAGTACGAGGTCCAATGAAACTGCAGTGTGTTTGCATTTGTTTTGTGTTCGTTTGGGGAGTATAAAATACATTATTATTTCTAATGTTGGTTCTGTTTTCATTTATTTCGAATTTATTTTTGTTTTTAAAGATGTATTTCATAGTTTGCAAAATAAATAGTTTACGGAGACAGAATAGTTTAGATTCTTTGTATAACTCATCCGTTGAAAATGTTCTTTTCCGACTATACATAACTTTGATGATATAATTTTGAATTATTTGTAAAGGTTTGATATGTGCTGTGCATCAAGCGCACCGCCCCATCCTATTATTCCGTATATGAGTGAAGATTGCACCAAAGAAAAATAAATAATTTTCAGTTTTTCAACATTGAGCACTTCTTTTAGTCTGTAAAATGTGTATGTAAGATATCTTTATTTACAGACGGTATTATTAATTTGTGACTGCCAATTTAATTTTGTATCAATAACAATACCTAAATATTTGATCTTTTCAACTTTTCCGAGTTTCAAATTATTTAGGTCATCATTTCAAATTATGAAGAGAGGGAAAGTGAATTTATGTATCTATTTTGTTTAAATGTTCAAATTTCAAAATTATGTGGAAGATTGGAGTCGAATTCAGACTTATTTGTTCAATGGAGGGGAGGCAATTTTAGAAGGCTTGATAGAAGAGAGAATATTTGTTTAAAGAAGGACAACCACAAAATATATTATCTAAAATTCCCACTTCTAGACCACAGACATTTTGAAAAGATGAGAAAGAACAGAACAATGTCCAATCCTCATTCGAATAAGTGAAGAAATTTTATATTTTGCATTAAATGGGGAATTTTTTAAACCACGGTTTTGATGGGATAGTCCTTTATATTGAGGCATAACAGGCTCCTTTGCATTGACTAGCAATGTGCCAATACTCTGAGCAAAGCACGGTTTTGATGGGATAGTCCTGTGTATTGAGGCATAGCAGGCTCCCTTGGATTAACTAGCAATGTGCCAATACTCTGAGCAAAGCACGGTTTTGATGGGATAGTCCTGTGTATTGAGGCATAGCAGGCTCCCTTGGATTAACTAGCAATGTGCCAATACTCTGACCAAAGCACGGTTGTGATGGGATAGCAGTGTTGAGGCATAGCAAGCTTCCTTAGGTTGACCAGCAATGTGCCAATACTCTGACCAAACATTGACAATGTCGGATAGGGCAATGTGGTTTACTAGGGTAACAATCAGGTTGGATTCTCCTTGTTTTGCAAAGGAATCCGCAATATCATTACTCACAATGCCAACGTGTCCAAGAATCCAAATCAGAGTTACTTGTCAGAGGTTGTAACGTAAAAATGTTTCAACGGAACAGCAGGATCATAATTGACTGAGCGTAGCGATATTTTTATTATGGATTCATCTCTTTTTCCGACAGAAGGTGACAGCCCACATTATCACAGCTCTGTTAACATTGTGTTATTTTTCGTTTCAAAACTATTGTATATATTTATATTGCCAATTATTATCTGTTTATATTGAAGGCATCCTGCATAAAGGCTGTGATAGACCACGCTATAATAGTCCTTGAGTACTTGCGATAGCCCTGAAGGAGTAAATATCTGTTACTTATACCACAGCGGGTAAGCGGTGGATAACCTCCAGTGAGCGTAAGGAAATCCTGATTTAATTCCACCGTTTGGCATTTCATCTATCTGTATTGTTTGTTACGTTCCATCTCCGGTTGAAGATGGTAGACTTTTTAAAGATTCAGTAAGGATTATATTTTTAAATTTGAAATTATCGTATTATTTGGACTTTCTTATTCGCACATTTTTTTCAATAATTTTCATGTTATAAATGCTTGGTACCTGCCTGACTGAAGAAAGTTTAAAAAAATAATTGCTACGAGTTAGTGACGTTTCTATGGACAAATTGTATTTTTTTATTCAGTTTATTAGATAATGTAAATGTTCAGCAGACAGAGGGTTAACATTAAGAAAATTTCTATTTTTAAAAAAGGCGATGATTCGGTGTGCCTTTTATCAACGATTCCTAAAGTTTATAAAAAAATACATCTTAAAAAAATTATTTTCCGATTAAATCACGTCATTTCTCCTACACAACATGGTTTCTCTACTGGTAAATCTACCCTTATTAACTTGTTAACCTATCAACACTATATATCTTTTTTTTTTTTTTTTTATGTGACACCTCACAAGAGTGTCCCTGCCTGTGCAGTGCACAGACAGGGGAACTATGTCACCACCCGGTTGGGCGGCGTTGTGAGGCGGAGTAAGGTAGGGGCTGTAGGAAGGGATTTGTTAATGCGGGCCTTGAAGAGGCTCGGATTATAGGAGGGAGGAAAAACAGATGCCGGTAGCTCGTTCCACATACGAGCCGACTTACACAAAAACGAGTCGTAAAAACGGCCCGTTCTCATGAAGCCAACGTCAACCGTGAACGGGTGTTCAGTTCGTGTCCGTCGAGTTTCGCGCACGTGCACCGGTGCATCAGGAATCAATGCTGCTAGCTCCTTGGAGCAGGCTCCATTGAAATACCTGTAGAACAGACACAGCATGCCTACATTGCGTCTATGCATCAGAGAAGGCAATCGGTCTGTTAACAACGGATTGTCAATCAGACGGATCGCTCTCCTTTGCACAGACTCAAGCAGGTTTATCAAGTATTTTGGGGCACCAGCCCAAAGGTGGCTCCCAAATTCAATAGTTGGGCGGACTTGAGACTTGTACAGGGTCAGCAGCTGGTCACTGTTGAAGAATCTCCTAGCCCTGTACAAGACGCCCAACTTTTTGGAGGCCTGATTTACTCGGGCTTCTATGGATCCCCGATACTTGAGCTGGTCTGATATAGTAACTCCAAGCATTTCAATGGAGTCTTTATTGGGGAGAGTGCTCCCATAAAATTGCACCAGACAGTCATTGATCTCCCTCTTTGCCGAAATCAGACACGCTTGGGTTTTTGAGACGTTGAAACTGACCAAGTTGGCCTTACCCCAGGCACGAACCATCTCTAGGTGGTGGTCAATTTTTCGCTTCAAAACTTCCCGAGCTGTTCGGACATCATAGGTGGAAGGGGGCCTGTCAAAAAGATAACCCTCGTGAACGGTGCTGTCATCAGCGTAGCAGTGAATTGGTGCACATTCAACGAGATCGTTGATGTGCAATAAAAACAGCGTCGGAGACAGAACAGATCCTTGTGGCACCCCCGCATTGATTTGGTGCGGTGAGGAAGAAGAGCCGTCAACCACGGTTTGAATTGTTCTTCCCCTCAGAAAGTCCGCAATCCAACTATGCAGGGTTGGGTGGATCCCATACGATGGTAATTTCCCGATAAGCGCCCGGTGCCAGACTCTGTCAAAGGCTTTGGAGATATCCAACCCAACGGTTTGGGTTTCACCAAAACGTTCTATGTACCGCCCCCAAATATGCGTTACATATCCAAGTAGATCGCCACACGATCGGTTTCGACGAAATCCATATTGCCGATCGCTTAGGATATTGTTATTCTCGAGATATGTGAGCAATTTGTTGTTAACCACCCTTTCTAATACCTTCGAGAGTATGGAAGTGATGGCTATGGGGCGGTAGTTAGAAGGGTCGGAACGGTCCCCCTTTTTTGGGATTGGGTGGACGATTGCCTTTTTTCAAAGATCTGGCACCTTTCCACCTTTGAGAGAGAGCCTAAATAATTTCGCGAGCACTGGAGTCATTTCTGCAGAACACCTCTTGAGGACCAAGGCAGGTATTCCGTCCGGCCCACTGGCTTTGTCGACTTTCAGCTCGTTCAAGACTCGGAGAACCTCTCTGTTCCGGATCTTCGGTTCCTCCATTTGAAAACCGCAGTGCGGAATGGAAGGGGGAGTCTCTCCGTTATCTTGAAGAGTTGAGTTTTCCGCGAAAATTTTGCCTAATAATTCAGCTTTCTCGCGGGCCGAGTTAGCCAGCCGACCATCAGGCTTGGTCAGAGGTGGGAAAGTGGTTCTGCAGAAATTTCTTCCGATCGAGCTAGCGAGTGACCAGAAAGCACGGCTACCAGTGGGGCAGTCAGCCAGCTTTTTCGCAATTCTCTGGTCGTGATCGCTCTTAGCTCTATTTAGAACTCTCTTACAATCCCTTGCCCGTTTTCGGTATTCCGAAAGGTTATTCATGGAGCTAATCTTCCGGAGTGCATTAAAAGCCGTATTTTTGAGTCTGACAGCTTCGGCACAGCGATGGTCAAACCACGGTTTTGTGCCCGCTCCAGAGGATTTGACGGAGAAGGGAATGTAGCAATCCATTGCTGATGTGATTACTTCTTCTACCTCGCGTGCACAAATTGATGGGTCCTCGGAGCTAAAGCATACAGTACTCCAAGGAAAGGCGCCGAAAAAAGACCGCATGCCGTCCCATTTTGCTGCCCTGTAGTGCCATACCTTCCTCTTTACATGTTTGTCGGGTTGACGGTTCATGGAGGATGGGACAGAGGTGGTAATCAGGCAGTGGTCAGAGGATCCTAAGGGCGCTGTCACCTCCACTCTGTACCCGAGTGGCTCACTAGTGAGAAACAAATCGAGTAGGTTGGCTCGATGTGATGGGATGTCTGGTATTCTGGTCGGAGATTCTATGAGTTGGCTTAGTCCATGGATAAGGGCAAAGGATTCCGCAGATCTACCGGCAGAGTTTGTTGGGCCCGAGAACTTCAGCCATTGTTCATTATGAACATTGAAGTCCCCCAGGATTACAAACTCGGCCGATGGGTAACGGGGCAAGAGAATATCTACAGTGTCACTCAGGTATTTAAACAACTCAACAGTGTCTGATTCGGCAAGGTTTGGTGAGCGATATAGGCACGCATAAATTCTCATCATACCGGTGAGATCCACACGTACCCATAACACTTCGTGTTTTGCGCTCTCGATATTTGCGAGACGAGCGCAGCTGATGTCAGAACGGCTGTAAAGGCAGACACCTCCTTTGGGCCTGAAAAGGCTTTCCAGATGATATCCTGGGCAGTTCAGATAGGAGGTATCTGGGGGCTCGGCAATCTGTGTTTCCGTAAGGAAGAGGAGATGGGGATTTTGTGAGAGAAGGTGGTGGTGGATGGGAGTTAGGTTGGTGTGCAGACCGCGAATGTTAGCGAAATTCACCTTCATCCTCGGTCCACACTGAGGACTCCTACTGTTCGCTGTCGCTGAGTTTATATTAATTTGTTGTGAGTTCATAGTTTTTAAGTTTGTTTTATTTGTTTGTGGGATTTAGGATGGGTTGGGAAGGATTAGGTTAAAAAGGTTGGGTGGGGAGTTGGAGAGTGGAGCAACTGGATACACCAAATGTAAGGTATGTTCTTCTGACTGCGGTTCTAGGCAATGGGCAGGAGAGTCCGGCTGTGGAGGTCGCCCAGTGCGCCCCAATCGCTAGATGCTGGGTCCTCACCGGTCACGAACCGGCACAACATCAGCGGCAGGGTTTTTTCGCTGGCTGATGGGGCAGCCCACCCTTGGTCGTGAGCCCAAGGGTCGGGCCCCTGTACTATCCAGCGGCCCGGACAGCGATAACCGGTTTACTGGATCTCCCTCAACCGGCCTCTCCCAGCCCGGCCCGCCCCGCAGTGAGTAGGCCGACCCATTCATCAGTGTGATCCAGAACGCACAACCCTCCATGAGCCCGGGCACCCCTGCTAAGTCACCAAACGTAGCGAACCACTTCAGGTGACCTGTGGCAGAGGTGTTGGTAACCCAGAGTATGGTTCCCGGGGCGGCGGTACCCATTGACCACCTCCCAAATTATAAATATCTGATTCCATGTCTAGTAAATGTCAAGTTGACTCTATTTATACCGATTTTAGCAAGGCGTTCGACAAAGTCAAACATGAGTTATTGCTGAATAAACTCCATAAATTCGGTATAGGTGGTTCACTATATAAGTGGTTTAATAGTTACTTGACCAACTGATTACTGGCCGTTAAAATTGATGGTACATTTTCATACAAATTCACTGCTACGAGTGGTGTTCCCCAGGGGTCACACTTAGTTCCAATCCTGTTTTTATTATTTCTCAATTATGTATTGTATATTTTCAATGATGTTCAAGTATTAATGTTTGCAGACGACCTGAAATTATTCAAAGCAATCAGAAACATTAACGATTGCCATATACAGTCAAATAACTTGTCAAGATTTATTATATGGTGTCGTGATAACCGCTTGCAACTTAACATAAGCAAATGTCAAATTATGAGGTTTCATCGAATAAAGAATCCAATATTTTTTGATTATTCCATTAACTATATGTCGTTAGTATCTGTCTCGGAAATTAATGACTTAGGTATTTGGTTAGACACGAAACTTGACTTTATCAAGCATATTGAAATAATAACCAATAAAGCTTTGAAAATGTTGGGATTTATTTTAAGTGTATCTAGTAATTTTAATAATATCAATACTGTAAAAACATAAGGAGTCATGTAGAATACAATTCCACGGGTTGGTCCCCAAATTATGAGGTTCATTCACATGCGATTGAAAGAATCCAAAATAAATTTTTAAGATATGTAAGTTTTAAAAAGGGCATCCCTAGAGAAAACCTAAATTACGATAACGTACTTTTTTCATTAAATTTAATAAAATTATCTGATCGTAGAATTATTTCCGATTTAACTTGTTTGTATAAAATCATTAATTCAATGTTTGATACCGCTGATTTATTATATGTAATCTGAGTAATCTCTTTTCATACTCCAAGCATGTCGGTTACAAGACAGTACTTACCATATTATTGTAGCAATTCTATATCAACGTCCCAATATCACACTCCTATGCGACGGATTCAACAGCTAGGAAACAAATACTACGATGTTGTTGATATATTTAGTACATCAATTTCAATATATAAGCATACCCTATTGAAGTTTTTTTCATCAAGTAGTGGAATATTTTAATAAAGGTATTTAATTTGACTAACACATAATAATTTTGTCAACTGAAGCAGAAAAAAATATTTTGGATTTTGTATGTTTTGTGCCTGCATGCTGTGTAGATCAAGTTCAGTGATATTTTGACTTTAAATTTATTTTTCTGCAATTGCTTTAAATAGTCGTTTCGTGCACTATTTTCGTGTATAATTTCGTAAATATTTTTATATATATATATATATATATATATGTATGTAAAAGCCTTAATAGGCGTGAAATAAATAAATAAATAAAAATTACAAAGTAATAACAAAGTATATATACCAACAAGGTACAACAATATATTATTTCAAAAGATCTATATAGGGGTAAATTTAAAATATAATATAATTAATTAATACCTTCCTAATTGTTTTTAGTTTAGGGACGGAGTAACTACTTTTGGGTGACTACTTATTTTGTTATTTTTTTTTAAATTCTAGTAATATTAATTTTTTTTAATAAAACTTATTTTTAAATAAAATCAAGTTTGAAAAAAAATCCTAGGGTATAATAACTTAATTAAAATTTTAAAAATTCACAATTCATCAAATTTCAAAGTTGATTTACAATTTCTGTGGAGGTTCCATGAAAGTTATAGTATTAGATGATTACTGGCCAGTGGCTTCACACAACTAAAATAATAACAGGACTTGAATAGAACCTTCACAGAATTGGAAAATCAACATTGAAACTTGATGCATTGTTCAAATTCTGCGAAACAACCCGTCCTTAATAATATATATGGTTTAAATGGAGTAGGTTGTTATTTAAGTGGGTGCTTACGAATCTTGCGATTTGAGAGGAAATTTTGGTTTTAATTTATTAAATAAAAGAAAATTAAAAACATATATTTTTGGACTCGAGGTCTGCTATTCACAGAACTACTAGTATACGAGCATAATGTTTAAGTAAACAATCCGTCAGTTTTGAAAACATCAGTTTGGTTTGTTTGCTTAGGTGTTCATATGTACACTGAGAATTATTCTCCAATAAGTAATCATTCGTCTACGGTACTTCGATCACTTTCTCTGAGTGTACAATGTGTACATATTTTTCCAGTTATTGAAATATACAATAAAAATAAATAAATCTGCCGCCGAATAAGTTTTGTTCGAAAGGACAATCTTTGATCAAAGGAATCATTACCAATCAACCGCTGAATTTTTGTTTATTTTTATTTATATTAGACCACCCTCACTTTCTCGCCCTGAATATATATTAAAATGTATCACGTTATTAACACACGTTGGCTGTAAGCCAGAAACGTAATGGTTAAGTGGAGTAGGAAATCCCTTGGGGCACAGCACTTAACGATGGAGATCTTCTAAATAGTGTGACAGGTTGTCTACATTTCCAGGCGGCCGTGTTTCACGTGGAAGGAACTTGCAAATTAGTGAAACGCTATAGCGAGTGCTGGAATTTAAATAGTGACTGTTTTTAAAAATAGTGTAAATCAGTAGTTTTAACCCTTCCAGCGTTTTAGAGTCATATATGACCGGGCGTCCATATTTTAAAAAAGTATTTTTGGCTTTTTTTCTATCATGCAAAAATACGTTTTTTTTTACTTTAGAAAGAGAGATGATAACTCTTTCCAGTTTGCCTCAAATATTTACACTCGATGCCATTAATCAAATCCTAAAAATAGCCAAAATGAATAATTCATATTTCACGTCGCACAATCGGTTCAACATTAAACAATATTTATTATATGAACGACATAAAAGTGAAGTTGCAGTTTTCTTACAATTTCCCCAAAAAAACGAATTTGTTTTCGAAATAGCGAGTTCTCTCAATTGTTCTACGATTGGAGAAAAAAATTACGTAACAATGTGGTTAGCGTTTTTGACGACATTTATCACTTTTGATATTATAATCTTATTATTTTAAATTCTATCTTTATTTTTAATACATACTATTTTATCTAGTTTCTAAAACAGTATTTTTTTCTACGAAAAGTTAAAAAATCAGTTCTATATATCGATGCGCATTTAAAATACACATAAAATATTACAAACTTAACAAAAGTGTTGTTTTGAAAAGTACTGAAGGGTTAAGAGGAACGTAATAAAAAAAATTAATCCATTCGTTTTTTTAATTACTTACATCAAAACCGTGGTTACTTTCTGAGCAGCCGTAGTTATAAAATAAACTTATATATTCATAATATTAATTTGGTATTTCACAACTTTGGTCGGTTTATCTAGTGAACTTCACTGTGAGGATATTTTCTCCAGCCGTTTTGTCAGCGATTTCTGATGTGTTTTCGCAATTCATGTTAATAAATTCTTTTTAAATTTTATATTGTTCTTTATCATATTTGAATAAATTAATATTTGTACGCATGCAATTTGTTCTAAAAGTTAAGATAATATCAAAATATCCCCGGTTAGAGTTGTTGGAGAACTCCATTCAGATATGAAACATTGCTCTAACCATATCTTTCAACAAGTTCTGAATAGACAAATACTTACACGTCAACATACTTGAAATCTCCTGCTGTCTCCCTACAGTTCCTTATCATTCTATTACATTATAAAAAACATGCAACGTTCCAATAAGAATTAACTAATTGGTAACTATTTTTTTCGCTGTTTTAAAGTAGGTATAATAATAATTGGATAATTTCTATTGCTTCGTTTTTTGTGAAAATAAACACAAATTCAAAAAAATATTTACTGCCTAAAAATACAGAGTACAAAAGGTATAGCTTATAGCTTACATCCTATTTCTTCCAGCTAACCCAATAAATACAAATTATATTACATAACCCAACAATTACATATCAACAAATGTATGTTAATAATAAATATAAAAAACAAAGGTATTTAATTTATGTAAGGTATTCATTAGGTGTAGTGACATTTGTTTAAGAGAAATGTTTTTAGTGATGATTTAAATTTAAGTATGTCGGTTATTTGTTTGATGCTACGTGGAAAGTTGTTATATACTTTAATGGCCATGTAGTGTGGTCCTTTTTGAAATATAGTTTTGTTTGCTTTTGGGATAAGTTTTCTGTGAACCTTGTAGCATGTTTGTGTTGAGTTTTTTTTTCAAGGGCGCTTACATCACACACGTCTTGAATTATAATAATATAATAAAGATCATTTTTATTCTCATATGTGTGCAGTAAGTGATAAACAGATGTGTATAGAGAAGTACCTAATAGAAAAAAAATATTGAGAATAATAACCAACATGAAGAAAACTTACTGATTAAAAATCTGTTAATTTTTTGAAAATCTGGTCAAATTGTTCGTTTTCCTGTTAAAAACGGGAATGGAGGCCCATAACGAATTATTTGACAAATTTCACAACAAACTATCAGTAAAACACGAATATGTTATGAGGAAGTCGAAACACGTGTTCATAAAAATAATAATATTTTCAAACCGTTATTTAATCGGACAAGGCCACCTGCGTAACTTTGTGTTCAGATGTATTCTGAATAACGAATATTTTATTAGGAAATGGTCATGCAGTCACATTTTTAACAGTATCTTGATGAAAAAAAAATTAGGTTCAAATTTCCTTTACCTGCATTCAGAGCCGATCCTTATAAAATGGCGCTCGGCGCAAGTAAGAACCTCAAGGGCGCCATATTAGGTGTATTAGGTGTAAGTATTATCAGCGCCTTGGCAAGTCGGCGCCCGAAACTGCACAGGGTTGTTCCTGCCTGCACGTTCATTTTCTAAACTATAAATGTAAATATTATAAATATATTTGTAAATATAATTTTCTTACAATTGATATAAAGTATATTTATATAAAAGTACCGTAATAATAATAGTTCGTGGAAAAGCAATAAATTATAATGATAGAAAAACAATGTATTATTAGCTAGTGTTGTGTCATTATTACTTTAATTATTGCTCACCGTGATTCACGATATTATTATTGACAACAACATTACCGATTAATATACCATCATTAGGTAGGATTGACATTCCATCATTAGTTCACTAAATCAATTTATAAAAGTATAATGTCGTATTACTAAACCAATTAAATTTTAAAATCATGATAAACTCTGTTAATACCTACAGGAATATTTCAAGAATACCTATTTCCATGAAGGAAAGAAAGATATTTCCTAAAACGTTATTTATTAAAATAAATCGATCAAAACCCGACAGACTGAATACCATTTAAGTGAAGCTAGCAGTCCACAGTGGAGTGCTGATACCTACCCTGATGCATGGCAGAAAGGCATGGAACTTGCAGAGGATGTATGAAAATAAACTGAATAAAAATAACATCCCTGAGGCGTATATGTGATGAAACCATTTATGATCTGTGAGAAATGTGGAGATCCGCAAAGAGTGCAAGGCTGATGTAAGCGTAATGAATAATATTAAGAAAGGGACTCTTAGATGGTTTCGGCATGTAGAGTGAATGTCCGAAGAAAGGAGTGTAAGGAGAATATATGACGAAAATGCGAATGGTATCAGAAGTCGGGACGCCCGAGGAAGACGTGGTACGATCATGTGAATCAGATATTTGAGTCGGGCCATATCAAGAGTCAGAATAATATACTAGTATGTATGAATGTGAATGAGGCAAGAAGCGTGTGCCAAGACCGAGTTGTTTTGCGGTCCGTCCTCTCTGCCTTCCCCTGCGGGGATACGGCGTGTTGGTTAGTTAGTTAGTTAGTTTGTGGGTTGTGTTGGGATGTAAATATCTAACACCAACTTTAAAAAAAACTTCGGCTCACAAATCGTTCTTATTTTTGTTTTATTTTGCTGTCCTGTAAAACTATGTTAAAACTCAGATGTAACCTATTACCTACACACCTACAGTATGTATCAGTCTCGTAATATGATGTATATATGTATAGAGGTTCTTCGTCGAATCGGAACCTGAAAACGGAGAACCGGAGAACTTGAAATTCTATTAAAACATAACAAATTGGCAACTCTGACGTGCAAAAAATAAATGTAAAAAATCCTTGTCTATTTTAATGTCGATTCAAATGTAAATTTCAGCTTGGAACGGAGTAAAAGCGGAAGTCATGTTCTTTGTGTGACATGTTTCGGAAATGTCTAGACGAAGTCTATGAGGAGAGTAGTACAAAGTGAATGACATAATTTACATAATCAATTTGCTAGTTATTAACTTTTATTATTTCTCGTCTTCTGTATTTTTCAATAGTTGTACCCCGCCACGCATTTCTGTGGTTCAGTCTGTCTATGCAGATAGAGAAATAATAGCGCGTGTTGCTTTTACGTATAACAGATGGCGCTGTTTTTAAAAAAGCAATCAGTGGATTTATTTACCATTTCAGGTCCTATTATTTAAATTCCATATTAATTGTAGTATTGGTATTTTGCTAATTCATATTTAGAGGAAGCTAAAATGTGTATATTCTTGGTATACCTTATATTGTAGGTAATAGGCGTTAAAATCGCTTGACAAACGGAGTCAGAAATGTTCGATTTAAGTACAAAACTGGTTATTATTTATTTTGTAAATAATTTTATAAGAAAGCACAAAATGTTAATCAAGTGAAACCGTCACAGATAATCTTAGCTATAATACTGTTTTTATTTTAAGTTGTTTCCTTTACGTGTTCATACATTTCTATTGAAAAAATGTTTTTTTTAGTAGTTTACATTTTTTTTATTGAGTAATTTATTTTTTAATTGTATTCTACTCAAGCGAAACGATAGGAAAACCTTCAATTTATCTAAAGCATACATTTTGGTATTCATAATGTACACCAATTCGTTATAAAAATTAATCAAAATAGTGATTTAGCATTAAGCTTCGCCTTAATTAGTTTTCTCCACTGGAGCTATTTTCGGCATATTATGCCAAGTTTTCAAAAACGTTTTGAGCGATCGCTTGTCATAATGTGCAATGTTTATAGAATATAAAAATATGGGATAGACTGTAAAATCTGGGTGGATTCATCAGCTTCAACCGCGGTAAGCAGTTCGTATGTTTTGAGGAATTAATATTAATTAAATAAAAGTTAAATATATTTATATACATACAACCAAACGCTCGAGTAGTTACAACTATTATTCTTATTTAATTCTCTCTTATAATATTTTATATCTGCATAACGAGCCAATTATTTTCTTGTTTTCCGTTATATTGGTTTCCAACAAACGTGAATAATTGTATTCATATACGTATATACATAACTTTTATATTTTCTACTTTGATTTATTTCCAATATCAAGTGTCATTATTTGGATTCGATATTGATCGTGGCATTAATATTTGAATTATTCTTTTTACAGTTATGCTATGTGTACTACACAACATAATATAAATCCATATTATCTGTTATACTTACTTACCATAATAAAGTGATTTCGATTTCCTTGTAAAGGCCGAATAGGGAGTGAATAATAAATAAATAAAATAAAATAATAAATAATCTATTACCTACTGCTTTTTACTTCTTCCGATTTTATTGTCCGGGTTAAATCTTCCCCATAGGAAAAACTAAACCCTTCCACACACTTTTCCACAAATGATCATCTAGTCAATCAACATTATGCAAGTGCATTATATAAGCAAAATAAATACAAAACAATACAAGAACAACACGTCAACTCACCAGAGATCAAATATGAAAATAATTCACCGACTACAGATATTTTCATATCAAAGGGTTCGGTTCGGTAGAACTCCTAACAGGGCCTATAAATCCTACTGATCCCTCGACATAAATATTTTAAAAATCTTTCGTTATCCTACATGTATTTAAAATGACTGATTTTTGCATTTTTATATATAAATTTTTGATAGATCTAATACGCCTAAATTTTTAATGAGATAGCTAGGTATAATGCCAGTAGCCGAAATAACAAATGGGAATATTTTGTTTTGTTTTCATTTACTCTTTATTTATTATTGTTTTGTTATATTATTGTCTAATAAAAATAGTACATTTCTGTATCAAGGAACTTCATCATCTTGACATTTGTCTGCCTTGTATCTGTTTTTTAAATATAATTTTAATGTTCTCATTTGCATGCTAAATCTGAATGATAATAGACAAATTTGCATACAGATGGAATATTTGATAAATATTTATACAAATCAGCTAATAATGACTGTGGATGTCAGAGATTTAATAATGTTGTTTTGATTGCTTAAAATCGTTGACAATCCGATGGAGTGTGTTTTGGGCGTGTCGGTGTTCCCGAAGTAAGAACTACTCCATCTTTCATCGAATAAAACTGATCAACATAATAAAAAGTTCTGAAACTTAATGCTTTCTCTCAAATAAGTCGAAAGATCTTATACAATGCATATCTGTAAACAAAATTATGTGTAATTGTCTTTTACACGGAGTAGTTAAATTAGTAATGCTGATTTATTAAAATCCTGGTTAAAACGGGACAGCAGGCCATTTCCTAATAAAATATATTCCTTCTCGAATATATCGGAAAACATGATTTTTATGAACAAGTGTTCCGACGTCGCTTTAATACATTCCTTTTTTACTAAAAGTTTAACGTGAAATCTGTCAATTCATTCGTTAAGGGCCCGAAGTCCCGTTTTTTAACAGGATTACGAATAATTTTAAGAATTTTTTTAATAAATCAATAATATTTTATGTAAGTGAGTTTTCTCCGTATATTTAATAAAACAAAACCTAAATTTCTTGCAGTAAATAATTAAGAAAGTTTATATAACCACGACCATTTCACGTTTCGGAAAATCTTTACTGAACCATTAAAACGGCCTCCGTCTTGAAACGGAAACGAAACGTACAAACAAATTTACAGTCAGACGGAATGCAAAACGGTCGACTTAAAACAGGTCGAAAATAACTACACCAGTTTTCTTTCAAATCTGTTTATATACATCACACTTCTACAAAATTTCTATTCAGTGGTTAAATCCATACAAATGATTAAGACTTCCTATCTCTAGTTTTGAAGTCATTATTCCATTTTCATTTCTCGACAACCTCCTTGTCAGTGCCACACGATCCTTGGCTCTGAACCCAGAGATCACAGGTTCAAATCACAAATAAAAAAGTTAACGGGTTTATTCACATGCAATACAAAAAAAATCAATTAAAATAACGATGGCCTTGCGCACACACGAGTTAAGAGGAAGCTACAAGCCAAAAATGTGTAAATTCTTGGTATACCTTATATTGTCGCTAATAGGCATTAAAATCGCTTGACAAACGGAGTCTAGAAACGTTCGATTAAGTGTTTTTTTATTTATTTTGTAAATAATTTTATAAGAAAGCAAAAAAGTTTATCAAGTTATACCGTCACAAAAAAACTTAGCTGTAATACTGTATTTTTTTTAATTGTTTCCTTTACGCGTTCATACATTTCTATTGAAAAAAAGTTTTTTTTAGTAGTTTACATTTATATTTTTTATTGATTAATTTATTTTATTATTTTTATTATACTCAAGCGAAGCGATAGTATAACCTTCAATTTATCTAAAGCATATTTTTCGGTATTCACAATGTACACCAATTTGTTATAAAGATTAATCAAAATAGTGATTTAGCATTATGCTTCGCCTTAAGTACAATTTGAATATTTAATTTACAAGAGTACTCCAGATAAGATTTAAAGCGACAAAATTAATGTGAATGTCCCCTTTTAATTCGTTCTAGATGAAATAAGTCACGTAAATTTCTCACGAAACATCGACTTACAACGTAAGTAATCTTTATAAATGCTTTTCAAAACACTTAATTGTTTTTTTTCTTAAAACTGCATATGCACATGTGTGCGCTACGCCTCGATATATAATGCAATATATAGTGGAATAACTTAATGAGTAAAACCTTCATTTATTTATTTATTTTAAGGCGATGCCATACGTAGTAATGCAAAATCATGTGTTTTTGGTTTGAAAATGTGGTCGCCTAGAAATGTTTCAGATGCTTTAATTAAATACTGCAAGTAGAATACATCTTGGCCTTTGAAATGATCGAGTATTTTTAGATAAGTCTTTATATAATCCCAGAAAAAATAATGTATAAGGCCTATGAAAACTGCTTTAAAGTTCAAAATCTCCTACTTACGAACCCATTTTCGGTTATGATTTTATTGTATAGTGTGGAAAATTAAGTTATTTATTAAATGATCGGAAAAAAATTAAATATTTATGCTTAAACATCCACAAAATAAAATAAAAGGCACTTTTTGGCCATGTTTTTTTCTTGCATAAATCAAAACAGGCGGATTGGTGTTAAGCGGGAATTTAAACCTTATCGCCATCTACCTAAGGGTTCTTATTGATAGCGGCTCAATTTAAAATATTACAAGACGTATTGCATCGCCTTAATTTATTTATTCAAGGCTGAATCTTTTAAAGATGTCGTGATGAATGTTCGGCAAAAAAATCTTTGGAGATAGGAATAAAGAATATTTTTCACAATTAGACATTTTTTTTAAATTGCTTGATGATTTATATCGAAGGCTATTTACTATATAAGTTTTTCTTTAGTTAGGGTTATCGGATTTTGCGTTTAAATAATGAGCTATTCATACTTTCAAACCCGGTCACTAAACATAGCTAAATTATTTTTAACATTCTGTTTAAGTTCTGAATGAAATGCTGACCAAATCTTTCACTCTGACGATACACTGTTAACTGTATTTTTAAATTTTAATCATTAAATGCGTGAATACATATTCACGCTGGGTTTCAAAAACTTGACTTCAGGGTTCAGAGACAATGGGCTTACCGCTATGCCACTGAGGTCGTCGACAAAAAAATCAATATAGCATTTTTGTTCCTTTTTTAATGAGCCTTAATAAAATTGTCCTAAAAAAATAATATAGGTTTTATAAATATTTTTATGGAGGTATCTACCTAAAATAAATAGGTTATGCAATAAAAACTTGTTGATAAAATGTTTCTTTAGATACTGTGAAGATTAATAATGAAATGCACAGTCAATTTATGATTTAATTGAACACGTAAAGGCGACATTCGTGGCTTATTAGTATTGTGATCTCCAGCTGCCACGTGTAATTGTCTCTCAGATGATTGTTGACCCCGGTAAGTACCGACCAGATACCAGAGATCATTACTTCATACTACTAGTACTTACCTAGTGTTGGCTACCGGTTATACGATGATAACACTATTGGTATAATAATATTGTTGTGTTAAATAATTACGTTCTTATTAATTTTTACGGGTGTAAAATTTTGAATTTTAATACAGGATTTTCCAATAAGAGGTGTTATTTTGATATTCCATCGTAAAAGATCAATGGTTTCGTTGCTTGTGTGGCACGTAGCGCCGTTTTGTTGAAAATAAATGTTGTCCAGATCAATACCATCCAATTCCGGCCATAAAAAATCATTAATCATCTCTCGATAGCGCTATCCATTCACCGTAACTGTTGCTCCAGCCTTATTTTCGAAAAAGTAAGGTCCAATGACTCCGCCGGAACATAAACCGCACCAAACAGTCACACGTTGAGGATAAAGAGGCTTTTCAATAATAAAATTTGGGTTTTCCGAGCCCCAGATGCGACAATTTTGCTTGTTGACGAAGCCACCGAGGTGGAAATGGACCTCATCACTCAAGATGATTTGTATTTGATTCACTCAAGTGAATTTTAATAATTTAAATGCGTTGTTGAAGCGTGTATCGTTCCATTTTTATCAATGGCGTAGTTTCTACTTGTCAAATGTTAAAAAATGACAGCTTTAAAAGTAACATCTACAGAAATAGCGGGCTATTCAAAATAACACCTCTTATTGGAAAACCCTGTATAAACAACATTGAAGTATAAGATCGATAAAAATTACCGAATTCAATATGGACTCGAGACGCTGGAAGACCGTAAGTACTAGAGGAACTCGAATTCCAGTTTTTTTTTTGCTATGCGACACCCCACAAGAGCGCCCCTGACTGTACAGTATACAGGCAGGGGAGGTATGTCACCACCCTGTTGGGCAGCGTTGTGAGGCGGTTTAAGATAGGGGCCATAGGGGGGGATTTATTAATGCGGGTCTTGAAGAGGCCCGGATTATATCAAGGAGGAAAAACAGATGCCGGTAACTCGTTCCACATGCGAGCCGTCTTATACAAAAACGTGTCGAAGAAGCGGCCCGTTCTCATGAAGCCATCATCAACTGTGAACGGGTGTTCCGCTCGCGTACGTAGAGTTTCACGCACGCACACCGGTGCACCGGGGATCAACGCTGCTAGCTCCTTAGAGCAGGCTCCATTAAAATACCTGTAGAAAAAACTCCGCATGCCCATATTACATCTGTGCATTATAGATGGCAATGGATCGTCAATCAGAAGGACTCAACTCTTTGCACGGCATCAAGTAGTTTTATCAAGTATTGGTGGCTCCCAAATTTAATTGTTGTTCGTAGTTGAGATTTGTTTATGGTTAGCAGCTGGTTAGTATTGAAGAATCTGCTAGCCAGTTGTGAACTTTACCTTTTACTTTGTATTTATCTGTTGAATCTGTTGATATTGTCATCTACAACGATATCAACAGATTCAACTGTTGTGCTTACTTGAGATTTGTATAGGGTTAGCAGCTGGTTACTATTGAAGAATCTGCTAGCCAGATCAGCAGCAGCCAATTCTGCTGTGAACCTTACCTTTTACTCTGTATTTATCTGCTGTGCTTACTTGAGATTTGTAAAGGCTTTTTTTTTTTGTATTAGGCAATTCACCCTAAAAAGAGTGCTATGTGATAAGTAACTGGTTACTATTGAAGAATCTGCTAGCCAGTTGTGAACCTTACCTTTTACTGTGTATTTATCTGTTGAATCTGTTGATATTGTCATCTACGAGTAACACGTTAATAAAATGTTATAACCAGATTTTGTAACGAAAAGAGCTTTATGGCAAATTTTTTTTTTTAAGCGTATTGTTCTAACGCGTTTGATTTTAATAAACAGATTCTATGTATTTAGGTACCTACTTACTAACTTAATCATGATTATCATTACCACTTACCTTCAGCCTCACAACATCCCCCAATTGGGGATGCCATAGTCTCACTGGCTCCAGACGGGAGCAGTTGGGACTCAAAAAAAAAAAAAAAAAAAAAATCATTATTACTATCGCAAAGATAACGTTTGATACATAATTTATCTACTGATATTGTTTTTGTTATAATATTAAACGTGCTTTTAAGAGACGTAGGTACAACTCACTTTAACACTTTTTGATCATCTGCACTTTTTACTCCAACCTCTGGAATCACTATTATTGGGGGAAAAATGAAGATGACATTTTGGTCTCCGATAATATTTTTTTAACAATAAACCCATCTAATCAGTAGGTATTGGGTTATGGCCGGGGTTGTGCGGTTAGGCAGAGTGGTCAGTGACGACATCTGAAAGTTTTTTTTTTAATTGTAAAAAAAACAAAAAATACCATCGGAGACCAAAATTTAATTTCCCTTCAAAAGAATCAGGAATATATCAGGAATCACTAGATGGAGAAATGTTACTTTAGGATCGAAGGATTTTTTATACGGGTATAAGTAAATAATTAAACATTGAAGTGCAATTTAAATTATATTTATAATGAAGTATCATGGTTTATAAATAACATTCAATATCACTCTGTTGGGAAAATACAGAACAAAAATTAAATATTTTAAGGCAGCGGGACTGTAGATTAACTACTCGTATTTTATTCCTGTTTTGAAGCAATTAATATTATATAACAACTTGTTTATTAAGGTGAAGAAAACACCTTATTATTACTGGAATCGTATGTAACATTTATCCGTTAGTTATAATAGAAAACGATGAATCGTAAATAAGTTATCCGCCACACATAAATAATGTTTAATACTAGTAACATATGAAAATATCACATATTCAAGTCACACAACTGGTATGACTTATCTTAGTAGAACGTTCAGCAATAATACCATCATTTAACATGGGTACTTTACTCAATTAATAATATTATTTATATTCCTAGTTTTAATAAATTTAACACGTATGGGTAGTCCTGGTCACCAAACTTTTCTTTGGTATAGTAAAAATGAATCACTTGGGGGAGTTACACTATGCCTTGTTGTCTTCTTGGAGGGATTCTTCCGCTGTAATTTGCTGTCCGAATTGGTTGAGAAATTCTAATACTACTCCGTTGGTCCAGCCAAACCCGCTTTGTACTATGTATTCTCCGCCACCTCCGAACTCTCCAGGGTGCTCTGCGTCATACTTCTCGAACATCTCCTCGTTCTTCTTGAAGCCTTTGTAGTTGACTCTCACCCAGAGCTCTGCCAAGTCTCGAGCCATTGCTTTGCCTTCTGGAAGGTTGGTCCCGTCGAGGGCTTGCACCAACATGGACTGTAAAGGAGGCCACGCGTTGGGGAAGTCCCACTGCTCTCCAGTACGGTCCAAGGAAGTAGGAATTCCTCCAGGATACCGCATTCCAGGGTTTGCTTTCAAATACTTAATCACTTTTTGGGAGTATGGAAGAAGTTTATCACTTTCCACGCACTTTGCCCACAAAGGTGCCACATTTGTCGGATAAAAGTATTTTCTTTGTTCCACGCGTTCTGCGTCGAGGTCGTACCAAATACCATCTTCGTCATTCCACAGCAGATCGTCGATAGATCTTCTCCAGATTTTGGCCAGCACCCACCATTCCCGAGCTGCACGAGTGTTGGAAATCAAGTTGTTGAGGTATCCTACGGTTTCTAGAGCTGCTGCGAACATTGAGTTCAGATCCACGGGAACGATGCGTCTTGTGTGAATGTCTGTTAGATTTCCTTCGTTGGAACCATCGGGCCTGATAAACCACCTGGCAGAAAAGTCCCAACCACTTTCTGCTGCACTCTTAAGGTCAATGTAGAAATCTTCACGTTTTTCTGTATCCAAATTATCAGCGTTAAGATAATCTTCTGCGTAAGATTCCGGTCTAGGACCGCTAGACGGAGCGTAATATCTCAGCATTTGGTATGTATTGCCATTTTTAGTTATTTCGATGGTTTTTTTTTCCAACCAATACTTCAGTTCCTGTTCGAGTGTTCCGATGTTTTGTCTGACCCAGGTCAAGTCTCCAGTGGCCGCAACGTATTTGGCCGCCATTGCGGTCAAGAGTGGAGGTTGACTTCTCTCCTCGTAATACACTCTGGCACCGTTGGGTACGTGACCAAACTTCTTGACCAAGAACACGAAATTATCAATCATTCCCTTTGCAGTTTCTGTCATTCCACTGATGAGGATGCCCTCGATGATCCAATAGGAGTCCCAGTAGTAGATCTCTTTGAACCTTCCCCCGGGAATAATGAATCCGTTGGGAATGGAAATAAGACTGTAGCGGTCGGGGTTTTCTGCGACTTCAGGACTGACTTTCCTTGCGAGTTCTGGCCAAATCGCGACCAAATCTCTTGCAAATTGTTTGAAAGTGGGATCGGAGATTTTGTTGATAAATGAAGGGTCGGGGTTAAAGTCTGTTGGTTCCCAGGGCATGAGTTCCTTGCCTTCTATGAAGTGTTCCTTAACGAATGTTTCGATCTGATCGCGAGATGGTTCCTTGTACTTCTCAATGAGTTGTTCGAAGTCTTGGAGGGTTTCATTTTCGGACTTGAGCATCCTGAGGTCGACGAAGGTTTTGGAGTCAGGGTAAATGCGTGCTGTCTGAACGGTGTGGAGCAGGGGTCCGGTGCAGTAAACGTTACTGGCGCATGGTGGCACTAGGGTTGAGCGCACCGAGGAGGAGGCCTGTGCCACGCAAACCGTCACCAGCTTCAGGATCTGCAGGAGTGAGGGAAACCTCACCATGTTGCCCTGTCGCATGTTGAGCTTGTTGGATGTCGCCGCTATTATCTGTTTGGGCCACCTGCGGTAAAGAAATCGAGAAAATGAGCATCGTAAACAGAATCTTATCGCATATTGTTTTATTATTTTCATATTATATAGATTATCAAGATTTCCAACTAACAAGATCCAATGAAGAATGTCGGAAGACAGATGGAAGCGTGAAAGGGGAAGAGGTCTGATAAAGAACGTGACTATTTAGATATGTTTACTAAACACAGCTTCAGCCATTAATAGCAACGTATGTTTTTTCTTCTTCAACGTATGGTCTCTCGCAAAGGCAATAACTTGGAAAATTATCCACACCTATCCGTGGATTACATATGCTATGAACTGCTTGATTTACATTACCTATGTTAGAAATCTATTTATATAAAAAGAGTGTCGGTGGCGGGCAGCGCGTATATGATCTGTATTCATTTTATTTCAAATCTACACTTTTATTCGAGATTAATCAAATTTTGCACACTCGACCTTCAAAATAAGAGGAATGTCACTGTCTACATGAGATTTCGAAAAACCACCCCATCTCTTTCACACCCTTTAAAGGAAAAATGTTGATAATTCTTGGCGAAATTTTGACATTTGACGTTCAAAATATGATGAAAATTACTCTCTACCTCCGATTTCGAAAAAATATGTGTAAAGCCCGGTCAACGCCAGAGACTATAGCTGGACACGATAAAAAAAATTCAGTAAAACGGAGTAATTTTATATGCATTTCTTGAATTTATAACAACACAAAAATTAGTTTTGGGAAATATGAAAAACCGTGTGTGAACATACATATATGTCTATGCCTTCGTCAAGGAATATACATATTTATAAACACTTGCATTTTAAAATATATTCTTTATAAAGCAAATTAAGTTGCAGTGATTAATACGTGCCACCGCAAAGTTACTGATTTCTAAAATGTCATTTTTTCACGCTGGGATTCGAACCCGCAAAATCTGGGTACAGGTCAAGGATCATACCGCTTCCCACGGAATTCTTTAAGAAAACAATAACTCCCACATCACTATCAAGCATGCTTGCCACTATTCAGTTGTAAAATTCTCCAACTAACACCGATTGCGAACGTTCACATAAATATAAACACAAGTCAACAAATGTAAACAAACGTCAACATAAGTCAATACACAAGACAGGAATCTGATAAGTTCATAAGACTCGAGCCACCGGTCTACTGTTAAATCTATACTATATCAAATAGTTATATGTGATCAACAAAATCAACTATAGCGTAATAATCAGTATAGAGAGGCAAGGATATAACACGGATAAAGTATGCAGGTACCCACCGGACAACCCGAACTCAACTGGAACGGACTTCTTGTGTCCGCCGTATTTATGACCGCGATACCAGATAGTGGATAGTACCTATACAATATAATAATACACTGTACCCATGACTATACCAAATTCCCACTACTACCTACACCAGAACCACTGACCTGTACCAGTCATGTGAATGTTGAACAAGTTGCCCCGATTTTATTGCCGCCGAATGTTTTTTTCAAAAGCAGCAGGTACACATAACTGCCTACCTTGGAGGAATAATATGTACCTATACTTCCTCCTCCTAGGTAGGTACCTTACCTGTCTGTACATTGACTTATGATAACGAAGATGCCTAATTATAAACACCTTTTCGTCATATCGTACCCTCAGGACAACGAAATTTTATCATTTTTGGCCAAAATCGACATTTTTGTACAAATTCATAATAATTTAAAACCTAATCCGAAATATGTCCAACTTCTATATAAATTCGCAGATAATTCTGCAACAAAGTACTATTAAAAATACTTTGTTTTTAATTTTTAGAACTTAGTTCCTCTTCATGTTAATTTATTTCATTCCTTTTTATAATAAATGATTACTTCATTATTACTCATTACTTTTCTTCTTTAAAAAAAAGAAAGAGCTGTCACGCGTAATAATAATTACATCGCAGAACTTTTTTACAAATAAACTGCTTTTTAATCAATTGATTAATAATGTTAACGAATATATAAAAGAAAAATTAAATGGAAATCTACAAAGAAAAACTTGATAAAAAATAAAAGAATACGCTTTTAACTATGGGTGTAAGTATATATATGTTTGGTGTTTTATCCCTTTATGATTTTTCCCCAAGCAACACATTAATTTCTCACAAAAACAGTCTAAGTTAATAAAACCCACATGAAATGATAATCAATAGAGTGGTGTATTGTGAAAGTGTCTCATTTATCCGAACTAAGGTTGAAATTTCCTAAAACTCTTGTAAAAGAGAGCTAATTTCAATGGCCTCTCAAGGGCCAATAAACCCGCTTTGATTATAGGATTAAGCTCTAAACTCAAATTTTGTGCACTCTACAGTACTTTAGGCATTGCAAAAGTTGATTCGGTCGGATACAAGATATATTGAAGAGTTGTGAAATGTGGAGAAAGAGTATAGATAATCATGTATTTAGTACCTATGCTTGGACAGTTACAGTCAAAATGTTGCCACTTTACGCAAGAGTGATCTAACCTCAAATTATCCAATGAAAATCAATGCTATTGAAATACGATAATTTCTTCAAAATTAATTTAATTCGTTAATGATTTGTGTTCGCCCATAAATGCAAAATCAGTGATGCGCTGTCTTTTTTTCTATGGCATAATTGATGATTTTTTTCTCTTATTTGTGTAATCAATGTAACGTCGAAAATAAGTGTAGATCACTCATTCTCTGAGGTGTGGATCAAGTCAATATCATGATTTCAAAGTGAGGGTTATACCACTCTTGCGCTAGCGGCCTCAAATGGCCTTCAAATTTTAATGAATTGTTTTCGGATAATTTTTATAGAGCCGCTTAATGAAAGATATTGCTTCAAGGGCGCTTAACCTGGCGTTAGTGACGTGGGGTGTGATAAAACCCAAAGAAATGTTTTTGCAAATATATCGGTATGTTTTATGTACAATATATTATGGGTAGGTACTTTTACCGAAATACAAATGATTTTTTTGGCAAACAGTTAAAAATAATTTAATAAATAATTAATATTAACAAAAATTTATCAAATTTTCTTTAGTTGAAATAAGTTATGGGGTTTCTAGATTCCCATCTCACCAACGGCGTCACATTTTTTTCTCTCTCTGTAATTCATGCAATCTTAAATAATCTTCTAAGCACAGACATAAGAATTAATAGACGAGAAGATAATGGCGAGGGGTAAAATCAACTGTTGAAGAACGAAGGGCGTAAGACTGACTGTGATTCGTCAATAAATCAATCTGACAGTAAATAGGCATCTCGCATTATAATATCACCATTTACTTCTTAAAAGTAAAATCTGCTTTTGAATGAATAGACATTTTTACATGGGAGCGCAAATTACTCGCCACGTTGTGAACAAATTTGCGAAGTCCAAATTCGGCAAAAAAATTCGGTTCTATTTTCAGAGTCGAATATTTCGTTTAAGTATTTAGTTAAGACACTTTTATAAATGTTCATAATTTACTTCCCAGCAACCAACCAGCTTTGTGTTCCGCGTCCAGACGTTTCTCGATGTGATAGTACCTATATGTTTCTAAAACTGATCTATATTATACGATGTGAATATGCTTAAAATAAAGTAAAAATAATGCTTATATATGGAATGTAATACGACAATTGGGTTTATTCTCTTTTTCACATCTATTTTTACAAGTTTTCATAGTACAAGTCAACATTTTGCCGTGTTATTTCGTAAAATGAACCGATGATGCCTCGACCATAGTTCGCACAAGAATGATGACGTCACGTTTTCAAATTTCACTTGAGGCCATACGCGAGCCCAGCCGGCTCCAATGGAACCGGTATGGGGAGTGGGGATAATACGCTTTTAATCACTTAGGGCAGGTCTACTAATATTCATATGTCTATGCTTCTAAGCTTCCTAAGAAATCTAAAAATAGGTATGCAATTTCGGACAAACACAAATAAATTAATGTAATGCATTTTGATTCAATTTACCTTATTGTATAAAAACAATTATCACTGTAAACAAACCGCAGTTCTTTCTTTGTTTCGCGCACTTGTAACAAACAAATACATAATGTAGATTTACTTGGTCGTGTCGTCGATTCGAGCTCAGTCCTTTAGCTATTCTGATAAGTCTTCTACAGCTACTGATAAGGAACCGCTAATCGCATTTTATCTAGTGAAATTTTAATTACACAATCTATGGGTATAAACAATATGAATAATCATCAAATTTGATTAATAATTTTGAAATAGATGGCAGCACTTGTTACTAATTTGTTATGATTTGATGATTTTAAATAATAATTACAACTAGCACCGTTGGCGGCCACATGAAGAACTAGCGAACTATTTAAGCTAACCGTCTGCTGAAAAATTAAACATGTCAAGCTGGAACCGATATTTGAAAAGCATAGAACAAATAAAAACACACGAAAAAACTATTCCAAGAAATTACAATATTGGAAATTAGAAAATTATACGATTAATAACTAATATGCCTTTTAATCTATAAAATACAAAACGGACTAATACACAGGAATTTAACATTTATGAAAACTTCAAGACAACATCACTAAGGACGGGTTGTTTCGGAGAATTTGAACAATTCATCAAATTTCAACTTTCATTTTCAAGTTCTGTGAAAGATTTTTTCAAGTTCTGTTTTTATTTCAGTTTTGTCAAGCAACTAGCCTATAATGATATAGTAACAGAACTTGAATTGGACTTTCACAGAACCCAAAAACGAACGTTGAAATTTGATGAATTGTTCAAATTCTCCGAAACAACCCGTCCTAATACAGTAAGACTGAAAGTGGCAAAAGAAGCATAGGCCATGAAAGTATGTATATACATTTACAATCTCCTTTCCGATAGCCTCAAAGCAGAGAATCATTTTTTTTTAAATTACTATTCAATCGTAAGACAATTGAACCAAATTATAATGTACTTTAATGTTGAATAATTTTATGATAAGATATTATGTATTATTGTTAAATTATTTAGCATTGAATTAAGTAATTAGTTGAGAGCGAAATATTAATATATTTTTAAAGTAAAATAAAAATAAATAACAAAATATGTTTGGTCTAATTTTTCTTAAGATTCATAGCATATTATCGAAATTTTATTGTTTTTTAAATATTTATTATTTTTATATAAAACATTGATATTATATTGATTTAACATAAGAGGGAAAATTCAAAAACACAGAATTGTTTACTATATAAAGGCATTCAAATGTTAATCTTAGTTCCCAGTGAAATCAAAAATTTACCGAGATTAAGAACATTGAAAGAAAAATTTAAGTATTATTTATGTAATAACGGAGAAAACTTACTGGTATAAAATATTGCTAATTATTAAGAATTTTTTGATTAAAAACGGGACTGCAGGTACTTAACGATTGAATTTATAGATATCCTGTTTCCTTTTAGTAAAAGGGGAATGTATTATCGCGATTTAGGAACACGTGTTCATAAAAATCTTATTTTTTTCGCATTTCATTATTATATAATCAAGGTAAGGTGCTAGTGCATGAATGCGTGTTCCAACATATTAGGAATGTACTAAAAGTTTAACCTCCAATCCCGTTTTAACCGGACGACGAAGAATTTGAAGAGATTTTGAATGAATCAGCAAATAAGCATTAGAAATATGCAAACTTTATAATAAAATATTAAAATGTTTCTATGTTTATATCAAACCACGAGAAGTGAATCTATTTAAAGTTTAATAAATAAATAATCTGCACTGTTCACCTATCATGATTATCCAACGTATTAAATGTATAAAAATTAACTAGACTAACAGACTGATGTTTCGATTTCGGCCAAAAGGAGTTTTGGCTGCTGTTTCGGTTTCGGCCAAAAATTAGCCGAAACTTCGGCTCAGACGAAATCTGCGTTTGTGATGTTTGTTTTGGATAATTTTCGGCTTTAATCGGGGGTAGCATAACTTTAAAAGCAATCGTCATATAAAAGTTGTCTTAAATGTTTAAAGAATTTGTTACGTGAAATATTATTTATTTTTGTCAAAGTTTATCGTTTAAATAATATCGTATTACTATAGAAGCTGATATTCGGTTTCGGATTCTGCAGAAACTAAAAGAGAAACCGATATTCGGTTTCGGTTTTCTTTACGGCTGAAATCTAGTTTCGGTCGGTCATTATAATTACCAGTTCAAGTTTATAGAGCGCCACGTCGTTTGAATTCACTTCCTTTCACATTTTCAATAATTTTATTTGGAAACAAAAACAAAAAATTAAAAACGGTACCGTTTTGATGTATACCTACGCGTTTTCCACTCATTTTGCTGTGGGTTTATAACATTTCTTCCAACGTTTGCAATACTTTTAAAGGTGAATGTTATTTATAGTTTATCACTAGAACAGTCATGTTTATATACTAAAACCTCGTGTAAAATATAACTGCGCCACAAACATAATAATAAATAATATAATATTATTTTCTACGTCAACGGATCGAACTAACCTCACGTTACGATATCACATTCGATACTGCTGCTTTACGTTGATTAGTTCCCTTCTATTAGTGCCGAGTTAGGTTGACTTACCTATTAATATTATCATTGCGAGTGTATTAATTTATTATTAGTTTCATAAAGCATCTAGTGACCTGGGACATTTCAGTCAGGGGTTGTCAAATTAATTATCATTTTTCACTATTTTATATTTATTTTGTATCGGAGCGGTAAGCTACTTGGCTAAAACCCGGTGTGGTTTGTCAGTGTCATCACTTGTACCAGTTAAATTTTTTATTGTATCTACTAATAATTGAAATAAAAAATTAAGAAGTGATGTTTTCTTACTTTTAACGAATATTTAGAAGCTCAATAGCTTATGATGGAATTAACATAGCCAGCTGAAAATATTTGGGTGGACCAATGTTAGTCAGAAAGAACTGTAAAAATTAATTTCGTCAGAGCCGTCTCAAATATTTTTTTATGCTGCGGGACACAGGTTAAGCGTTCAAAAAGAAGAAGATGATGGTTTGAAAGGGAGAAATATTATGTAAATAAAAATGTAGGATCGCGCTAAAATAAAAAATAAATATTTATATATACTCTTTTAAAATAGTGCAAAAATCTGTCGACAAGTGGCAATATTAAAAATACACTGAATTTTTCATACGTTTTCATATCCTAACATACGAGTAATATAACAACAAAAAAAGTATTTTTCATAATTTTCGGAGAATACTTTGCTATTTTTTTCTGTCGAGGAAATTTCATGTTATTACTGTATTGTCTTAAAAAATAATATAATTTTTTTAGGAACTTAAAAACTTAAGGTGTGAGAAATATGATATAAATAGTTAGAGATTCGTTCGGAATGCGGGGCTCAAGATTTGCAACTTGTTTGCAGAATATAAGATAGAAGATAAAAAACTTATTTAAGAATGCCATAGATTATAGCTCCGAACAGTTCGGACTCTTGTACGGTATCACAAAAATATTTAAGTATTTTGACTGAGAGTGATGCAATTCATTCATTCCGATAAGATAAAATTATTTTGATTCAAATAGATTTGTTGCGGAAATCTTGATAATATTTGTCAATAATTTACGTCTCATCATATAATTTTTTGTTATTTATTTTTTAAAAATTTGTATGGTTTTCATTGCTGAAATTAATTAGTTAGAAGCACAAAAAATGTTGTGAAAATAACAATTTTACTCAAGTAAAATGAAAGTTTTTAAAGAGATTTTTGATATTTTTTAGGAATTCCGCACACTGAAGCATCGTCTCATTTTGATCATGTTATTATAATGCCGTGACCGAGGTATGTTTTTACATGCCGCTTACAAACATGTAAATCAGTCGAAATATCTTCTGCTGAATCAGAAAGTCACCTTCAGCGTCACAATATTAGAGATGCCTAAGTCCCACTGGCACCGGGCAATTGGGACTCTTCTGCGGTAATCACACAAAAAGATACATTGAAATAAAAATTTAAAATCCAACGAAATTGAAATTGAAGTCAGTAGAAGCTACTAGACCAGATATGGTTCAAAACCACTCGTCTGATATCATCACCAAAAAAAAACCTTATAGAATAATGTTGTATGATATAACAAAACTCGACCTTGAATTGAAAGATATGAAAATAAGTTTTTTATATCGTTTTTATAACGAATGCCCTGGACCGTACAGTAATAATTGGGGAGGCAAGCAAAACAATGAAATCAATATCAGATCTGTGCATCTTGAAACAGAATAACCTTGACTTGTCTTAAACCGTGACATGAATCGCTCGAGTATGGAAACTGGCAACTAAGAGTACTGCCAACAGATGGAGTACGTTCAACTTTAAAAAAAGTATAATGAATGAAGTCTGACACTGACATTTAACATAGTAAAAAGGTTGGTATGGCTTAGTTAACCATCTGCGTGTGAAGATCTTTGAATGGACGAATAACGATGAAATCCAGCTGACTTTTTTTATATTATTCACTACAACTATTTACTATTCACTATAATATTCACTACACTATTTTTTTATTAATATTTATTTGGATTTTGAACTTTTTTGAATTATTTTTAATTTAATTTTTTCATACTTTTCAAAAAATTTCCAATTGTAACTTTTAAGTAGAATCAAGGTCATTTTACGTTACGTAGTTACCTCCGCAACCTCCCAATAGAGATATAATGATTTCAAGATCACTTATAACAGTTTTATTACCATTTTTCGAAACCACAATTAATATTGTATGTTTAACGGTATAAATAACACTTAAGAACAAACATATTCATAATCTACAAATTTTGTTCTGTTTGAATTGAATTTACTCACCAGCACAGACACCGGTCTCATTAATAATGAATCATAAAATTATATTAAAAATCTGTTTTTATAGAAATAAAATAATTTTTTAAAATTTAAAAATGTATATTTCCACGGCCAAGGATCGTACCCCGATCAACTGCTTGGATTGGGACTATGCTGACAATTACACCAACATCGGTAAAAACGGCGGCATAAATTCATTATAATATTTACTAAAATAATAAGATTTACTTATTTTTTATGTTATGTTCCTACATCACATCCGAAATCATATTTTTTTATAATTAATAATATTTTAGTAGAATCCTTCACGTGGATATGTAAATATATCATTTTAAATATATTCCCCTCCCTCTCCCCTCCACATACTTTCAGTTATGAAACAAAAACTTTATTAACTGGGTTAAGTAGGTTAGGTTAGGTTAGGTTAAAAAAATTTTCATCGTTTATAATGACTTTATATCACTTTTTAAAAGTGTGTTGAATTGTCTCTGTGTTGAGTTATCATGGAACCGTTTCGTATGATGTCATTTATTACAATTTTACATTTCGCGTAATATATTGACTACTCTTCCATTTACCAATATAATATTCAATTAAAAATACTTAACTTTGGTATTAACATTGAGATATATAGATGGAGCTAACATTGGCTTTCGAAGTATAGGCCACAAACATTGGTTAATTATCCGCTGTGAGATACCACGGGCTTTAGTCGGTATAAGCGCTTGCAGAGCTCATGTCTCCCGCGATAACTTCAAAATGCCGAGAAGCACCTTGAAACATTGTATCTACAAGTCGTACTGGAAAATATAGGGAAAGTAATGGTATAACTTTTCATCGGTTAATAGGGTTTTACCATAATCAGTAGTCGTGTAAATTGACTTTGTAATATAGTATGTCGGAAGGATTCGGGCGACATCAACAGCTGCCACAACCCCCCTTCCTACTTCTCCAAATGGAAACAATATTTTTGACTGATTTTTCAAGGAATGTAGACTTTGTATATATAACTCAACGGAATTAACTGTCTAATACTACCTCCATCTCTTTGAAAACCACTAATTTTAAATATCTGTGTGGCATCCAAAACTGCTTACGAATGACAGCTTCAGATGCACTTATAAATAGACTGTATGGATGAATAGCGGATGAACAAATAAAGGAGGGTAAGGAGAATATATGACGCGGAAAGTAATGGTAGAACAAGTCGATGACTTCCGATGACAACGTGGATGTTCAAGTGACAAGAGATATAATAACAAAAGACTGCATATGTCTTAGGTGAAATATGAATGTGAATGAAGCAAACGGTGTGTGCTAAGACAGGTTGCGTGGCGGTGTATCCTATCTGCCTACCCTTGCTAAAAACGGCGTGATAGTTAGTTAGTATTTAAGAATTTGTTACGTATCACTACAGCACGTACCAAAACAGCAGCTTTTATTTACATTACATATTTACAAATACTATTGATTTATGTTTGTTGAATCCACACCTTACGCACTCACGTTCCTCTTATAACGAATAATTGAATAAATAAAACAATTTATTTAGTCAACTCAAACAAAAAAGTTTTATTACATTTCCGAAAAAAAACACTCACCGAAAAAACCTATCTATACGTGTTAGTTATAACTTTTTCCTACGCTGGTAGGTAACTACGAATGACTTTTACTTATTTATATAAGCTCCTCTTACTTAAATATCTTATTCAATAACCCATCACTCGATAGTAATCTCCCGTTAATAAAATTAATATTCCTCGCACGTTCTAATCTGACTTGCTAAGGTCACATGTCTCGTGAATAACTCGCAGTTCATCACAATAATATATACAGCGCCTACCTCCCCATGCAATTATACATAAATGTACTCCATACTCATTATTCGTACCTTCATTCGCGGTTGCCACCTTAAAGTTGTATTTTACCAGGAAATATTTAAATCAAAATACCACACGTAACGTACTGTATTATATTTCCTGTAATATACCTGTGTAAAATTGTATTTGCTTTTCCTGGTTGTTTTAGCAAATTAAGAAATTACGTTGGGCTAAAGTTGTAATATATTAAGAGAGGTTTAAAATTGAGCCTATGAAGATGCACCATCCGCTTACTTCCGAAAAATTAAAGTTATTTTTATTGAATGTTTAAATAATGCGAAATTACTACACATAAAAAGGACAACTAAAGCTTCTTGGTCAGATCATGGGACAGAACAATTAAGTAAGATTGACCGCCAAAAACTTCGTTCTTCGCACACACTCGTTGCTCCATTCACATGCATTCAACGTACAACATACAACGTACAACATACAACGTACAACATACAACGTACAACATACAACGTACAACATACAACGTACAACATACAACGTACAACATACACGTACAACATACAACGTACAACATACAACGTACGTACGACCTAAATATTTGGTATACTTGATTCTGCCATGTCTTACTCTGGCGTCCCCGCTTTCTTCTACTATTCATATCGCACCCTATAATTTCTTCGTACATACGTTCTACAAGTCTAAACCATCCACCTGCCTTTGAGTCCTGATTTTGAGTGTATAGAACTGATAAGTGGGCATGTACCTACTGATGACAACAGATGTCAATGAAAAATATGAAAAATGTAGTAAAATAAGACTTTTTTAATATGTAGGTAATTCAAAGATACGAATACACTTATCAAAAGGTATACCGTGCTGCACAGTCTGCAGGGTAAACGTATTCGTTAATGATGGCCAACCTCCAATAAGAGAGTGCGTCAGAGAAAGAAGAAAAAGAAAGCGATAAAAAAAAGACTTCCTTGACTCTTTAGCTCTTATAACCAGCGTCGAAAGAACCAAAAAATTGACTAGCAGTGTGAATCGACAGAAAGCCAAGCCATTTTGTACCATTAATTTAAGCAGGTCAAGACACATTGACCTGCTTAAATTGCTGGTGCTCGACAGAAAGCCAAGGCATTTGGTACCAGCAATTTAAAGACACATTGGTATCTTGGAAGCGTACTGACAGATCTGAAGTGGCTAGAAGAGAAGGATCGCTCAAAGCAGAAAGCATAAGAGAGCAAACCTCAACATAGAAGTTGTATGGCCACCAGAATTAGATATATATCTTAATTAGAATAACGAGGGACGGAATAAATCAGAATAAAGAAATAGCGGCATTAAGTTAATAATAATAATTTAATTTCTTGTGTAATTTACTAGTGTCATATTATTTAGTGGTAACCCTAGGTACTCAATACTCATCGCCTGCTTGCCAGAGCACATTCGAATAAGTTTCGTTGACAGCGTGCCGAGTGGGAATTACCTACTCCATCAATAATTTATTAGTATCATTATTATGGAGAAATAGTATCTATATACCTGAACAATTATTAGGATAAATCACGTTAGAATTTTATTGATCAGAAATAAATTATCAAGACACGCGAGTGGGTATAACAATACTAAAGTATTAATTAATCTGCTGAACTTGAACATTTACTTACTCTTTTTCGTTTGTATTTTGTATAATCATCTTCTGGTTAGTAAGTACTTAATCAAAAGTGATTAGAAAATTAATAAATTAGATACTGAAGTACTTTTGTCTGTAAAGGTATGTGTACCCAATAGGAACTACATTTTTTATAGAATACCGGATCTGAATAATTAGCGATGTTAGATGGATTTTACATCGTGAAAGTTTAATCGATGTATTTAGGTAAATCAAATATGAATATTAAAGTTAAATGAATAAACGTCAACTTAATAAAGTTCAGGTACCTACTTATTTAAATAGCGCGTGTTTCTGCAAAAAATGTAAGTGATTCTTGAACAAAACAAATATTATCTTAAAGATGTGATCATGATGGATGGTTGAGTTCAAATTATATAGTGAAATAAAAAAAAATAGTTTGCAATTCAAATTCGGATTAATAAAGTTTACCACTTCAGAAACAAATAATCAAAAAAGTGTTCTATTTTATCAGAATCAGAGGGGGATTTATATTTTAGTATATATTTTAGAGTCTGAGGAAAAGAATTGGGAAGATCGATCCATCACAAAAACACCAAAAACGAGGTTATTGAATACGCGGAATTGATCCGGATTTTTGTATTGAATACAGACATGAATTTTAAGCAGGATAAATCAATGACTTTGAGATGTTGTGTTGACGCCGAAAGCAGGGGATTTCCTAAAACGCTACAAGCTACAGGACAAATGTTTTCATGGAATGGAATTCGATATCAAGATACGTGACTTTAATACCTGTCAATTATGATTGATAACAAAAAGATTTAGAAAAATGATTCAATATTAAAATGTATTTCTGTTAGATTAAAATCTAATGTTTGCAGCTAATTTTGAATGTGCAAAAGTGGCATCAACTCTTGAGAGACTGTGGAATAAATTTAAATCACAAAGTGCAGAACTCTTATACTTATAAAACAGTAATAAAATTAACGATAAATATCGAATTCACAGCATGAAATTATAAAGCAAACCTGTCAATTTCTAGACTACATAAGCATATGAATGTACAAATAATATGGACATTTTTAACACAACAGATTCGATGTTTAAAACGTACCTAATGTTTTAATTTTTCTTTCAAAACATTTACAAAAATTTTAGATTATTATAATTTTTATTATACGCAATTATAAACCATATGCAACCATTGTTTACTACTAACCCTTGCGTAAAAATGTGTACGTATCCGTTTTATGTACCTAATATAAAAGCCCTAATGGGCGTAAAATAAAAAATTAAATAAATTAACATAAAAAAGGCTATGCAATAACTTGAAAACAGTTTTATTTAAACAATAAATATTGCTGAAAAAATATGTTTGGGACTGAAACAATGGAGATATTATAATTATAGTTCAATGTTCTTCTAGAATTTTTTTACTAGGCCAATGAAAATAAAATTAATAAAGTTAGAAGAGAACCATTATAAGGCCATTAAAATAATAATAGTGAAGAAACGTAGATAATGACATACAAACAATTTTTATAGTGTTTTTGTTATTTGTTTTTGGGGTATTATGCCGTGTTGCGCTAACTCCTTCTTTAGCCAACGTTTCGGACAGCATTGCAGTGTCCATCATCAGGGCAGATGTGTTATTTGAGGTTGTGTTAAAATGTGAGCTTATGTATGAGGTTGTGATACCGTGTTGCCAGCTCCAACCCTCTGAGCTAACATTAACGTATCAATTTTTTTTTTTTTCTATTTTTTTTATTTAAAGTGGTTTTCTTCGTTTAGCTCTGGTGTATCCGTCAATTACCGGATACCAAGAACTATTAAGCTTAGCTCCATCGTCTCTATTAATGTTTACGGGATTTTTATGAATTTCAATGGCCTCCGTAATCAGCCGTGCTCTATAAGTTTTCGGTCTCCCCAGGATTTCAGGAACAAATCCAAAGTAATGCCCGGTGTCAATCAAATGCTCGGCAATTGCCGATTTGTCAGGGTGGCCGAGTTTACAAGCTCTGAAGTGTTCTGAAATCCTTTTGGAGATAGTCCGCTCTGTCTGGCCTACATAGACCTTGTCACATCCGGAACAGCTGAGTTTATACACTCCATCTGTTTCCAGAGGAAACTTAGTCTTTGCAGACCTCAGTAAGTCCTGTATCTTTGTTGTTGTTCCAAAGACAGTCTTGATATTTTCCTTTCTCAATAGCCTGGCAATTTTGTCTGTCACATTGTGCACATAAGGCAGGAAGGCACAGCCTTTCGACTCTTGTTCAATTCTGTCTTCGTTTGGTGCAGATTTGGCTCTTATGATTTGCCTTGTCTGACTTGCTGGTAGCCGTTACGCTCCAGTGCATCGGTCAGCTTCGTAAGTTCCGCTCCGATTTTATGTTCTTCACATATTCTGGTCGCTCGGGTCACCAATGTATGGATAAGTCCTCTCTTCTGCGCTGGGTGGTGGTGCGAATCAGCGTGTAAGTACCGATTCGTATGGGTTGGTTTCGTATATACAGTATGCCCTAGGCTACCATCGTGTTTCCGCATCACCTCCACATCTAGAAAGGGCAGGATTTTATCTTCGTTTTCCAGTTCCATTGTGAATTTAATTTTGCTGTGGAGAGAGTTAAGATGGTCCAGGAATTCGTTTAGTTTCTCCGTTCCATGAGGCCAAATGGCGAAGAATTCACGCAAAACACTCAACTTACGAAGATCCACGCTGGCACCCACAAACCACCCGCAAGCACCTGAGACGTGCTCCCTTTTTAAGAGGAGTCACCGCTCGACACAGATGACCATGTTCCCGACCCGGATGCTCCCCATTGACCACGAGGACTCCCCGGTCGTGGTACCGCCCGGCGCTCGCCAAATTGCGCATCGCACTAAGACCGGGACCGTGCGCTATACGGTCCCCGCACCACAGCCCCACCCCGAGGACCCAAGGACCCGGAGACCATCCACCACCACGACTGCCACCACGCCTGACGAAACGGAGATGACGGAGCCCGCAGCAGGCCCCTCTTGGGCAGCAGGACCCAGTCCTGCCCCCACGCGCCCCCCGATAGGCCCAGCGTCGGCCTACGTGGCGCCCCCGAGACCGCAGCAGCCGATGGAGACGGCTGCCCCCCAGGATGGAGGCTGGACGAGGCCGTCCAACCCCGTGAAGAGGCCCATGTCCCCACGGGGACCACAACCGCTCCAGTGTGGCAACCGATTTGATGAGTTGCCCGAGGTAAGCGAAGGCGCCGGCGCGCCGCGTATAAAGCGTGCCAATACTAATAATAATTTCTCTCCCGCAGGTACCGGCAGGAGAGACCGCGTTCCCCCGGTTGTGATGACCCTGGGGAACATGACACACGCGCAGATCACAGCTGCGGTGCAAGGACATCTGGGGGCTGGTAAGCTCTTCAATTTCAGGTATAACAGGGGCGGCACGGCCAACATCTTCGTGCGCACGATGGAGGACCATCGCGCCCTCACCAATGGACTGCGGGCGGAGGCTCGCGGCTTCCACACATTCACGGCCGAAGCAGAAAAGATGAAAAAGGCCGTCATCAAGGGCCTGCCGCTCGTAGAAGTGGAAGATATCAAGGCAGACCTGGAATCGCAGGGATTCCCAGCAGTGAAGGTGGTCAAGATGACCGCCTCAATAGAATATCCCATATACCTAGCGCACTTCAATAAGGAAGTCAACATGGGACAGCTGCGCGCGGCCGTCAAATACCTGTGCCACTGCCGAATTCGACTCCAGAAGCACAGGAGCAACCACCTTCAGCACGGCACTCAGTGCTACAGATGTCAAGACTTCGGGCATGGGTCCCGAAACTGCTCGCACACAGCAAGGTGCGTAAAATGCTTACTGGAGCATGCTTCGGCAGAATGCCCCAAGAAGACGAGAGATGAGCCCGCCGCATGCTGCAACTGCTCAGGCCCGCATCCCGCCAATTACCGAGGCTGCCCCAAGCGGGTAGCGTACGTCGCCTCAATACAGCAGCGACCTGCCAGAAGGGCCCAACGCCCGCCGGCAGAACAGAACCCGAGCAGGCCACCTCCTCAGCCAAGGACGGATGGACGCACATGGGCCAACGTAGCCGGAGGCACCGCCCCCGCCCAAGAGCAGCGCGAGACCGCGCCGCCCCCACAGCCACGCCCACAGCAGGAGCCCGTGCGCGCCTCCACCTCTTCAGAAGACAACCTGGACCTGATGGCCCTGCTCCAAGGCCTCCTGAGGATGCGATCACAGCTCGCCCGCTGCGCAACAAGAGCAGACAAGCTCGTCATCCTGATTGAGCTCCTAGACACCCTCGATGCCTAATACCGAGACGGTGAAAGTCCTCGTATGGAACGCATTTAGCGTGCGCAACAAGACAGACGAACTGCTCGCTTTGGCAAACGAACTACACACCGACATTATTCTCCTATCAGAATCTCATTTGAATCCAAGCGTACCGCTGAGAGTGCAAGGTTTCGAGATTTATCGTGACGATCGACAAGGAAGATCAGGCGGAGGAACCGCAATATTCGTTCGACAATCTATGACGTCCACAAGAATACCTACTCCGAAGTTGAAGCACGCTGAAGCCACGATTATCGAAGTCACCATAGAGGGTAGAGCGCATACCATCATCTCCGTATACTGCACCCATAGTAACCTAGTGAGAGAAGATCTCAATAAATTGCTCAATCTGGGACCAATTGTTGTGATGGGAGGCGATTTGAACGCCAAACACAACTACTGGAATAACTACAGAGGTAATGCGAACGGAAATACGCTCTTTACACACATGCAGACAAATACCTATTCGATAATGGCGCCCGACAGACCTACGTACTACTCGCGACTATCTAGATATCCGAGTACATTGGATATAGTACTCGAGAAAAATGTTAAGACAATATCTCCACTGCGCACATTAGACGAACTGTCTTCGGACCACCTTCCCGTGAGCTTCACTATAGGCGGCGCAACTTCAAGGACCCCCAGAAAACAGCGCAATTATAAGGATGCGGACTGGGGAGGATTTAAAAAGGAAGTCAACGAACGAATTCATCTCACTTCGGGAACTCTGCGCTCACCACAAGAAATCGACGCAGCTACAAGCACTCTCACAGAGATTCTTCAAACAGCACAAGATACACACATTCCTCTCAAAGAAGTACACTCATACACGATCAAGCTTCCCGAACACGTTTTATCGCTCATCAAGGACAAAAATCGCCTGCGACGCATGTACCACCGCACGCGAGACGAATACTTCAAGACAGCGTACAACTGCTTGCAGAGGGAAATCAAGACCGAAATCGCAGAACTCAAGCGCGAACTTTGGGACAAAAAAGTTGCGTCGCTCACGCCGAAGGATAATTCCCTATGGAAAATGGCGAGCGCGCTGAGACATAAAGATTACACAATTCCCCCGCTACAGAAATTGAACGGCCCCGGGACGGCGCTTTCGCTACAAGAAAAAGCTGAAACACTCGCCGACGGGTTCGAGAGAGCTTACGCCGCTACAGACGGCCTTTCCGACCCGGCTACGGACCGGATCGTAGCTGACTCTCTACGAGATTTGAACGAAGCGGAGCAGACAAACGCTGAAGATATTCATTTCACAACGCCGAGCGAGATTGCGGTCACAATCAAGCGACTCAGAACGAACAAGGCGCCGGGAAGCGATCAAATACACAACATTCTACTCAAACATCTTCCTCAAAAAGCCATCATCTACACAACAAAATTGTTCAATGCCTGCCTCATGACCGGGCATTTCCCTCAGATTTGGAAATCGGCGACCGTGCTGCCTTTCGCAAAGCCGAATAAAGATAGAACGCAACCGACAAGTTACCGGCCGATTAGCCTATTATCTACGCTGAGCAAGGTATTTGAACAAATTATACTCAACAGGCTTGTACCACACCACGACGACAACAAGACTTTGCCAGACGAGCAGTTCGGCTTCAGAAAGAGGCACTCCACGACCCATCAACTCACCAGAGTAGCGGAATTTATCGCAAGAAAATTTAACGAACATCGCTTCACCGCCGCTGCGCTCATCGACCTAGAGAAGGCATTCGACACCGTATGGATAGACGGGCTCGTGCATAAGCTGCACCGCACTAACACGCCCATATACCTAACGAGACTGATACAGGAATACCTAAAGAATAGATCGTTCAGAGTGTTCATAAGGAACGTGCTATCTTCAATGCGTGAGATTCCAAAAGGCGTACCGCAAGGAAGTTTACTGGGACCATTTCTCTTCATTCTATTCACCTACGACATCCCCCGAGACGAGAGATGCAATCTGTCTATCTACGCAGATGACGTCAAACTATACGTTTCTTCGCTGAAAGCGAACATGGCCGCGATTTACCTACAGAGAGCGCTCGACGCGCTCGTAGAGTATTACAAGAAATGGCGCCTGAAACTGAACGAGGCGAAAACCGAAGCCATCCTTGTTCACGAGAAAACGTGTAAATAAAACACCTGACTTCAACATCGAAATGGGAGGACACAGCATTGAATGGAAGGATGAAGTAACATATCTCGGCCTGACCATGGACTCCCGCCTCAACTGGAAATCTCACCAAGCAAAAATGCACGCGCGCACGCGACAAGCGATCGGCATGATGAAGCCAATTTTCAATAGACGGAGTCCGCTACTTCCCAAAACCAAACTCCTCGTCTACTACTCGCTCATTCGTCCAGTACTCTCTTATGCGATTCCCGTATGGAGCAGCATCTCACACTCAGACCACAAGAATCTACAGACACTTCAAAATCTCTGCATTAAAATCACATACAACACGAGACTCAGAACAAACTTGAAGAGATTACACGAACGAGAACAAATTCCAACTCTATACGAATTCACACACAGACTGACTGAACGCTTTTACAAATCACTCACACTTAGTAAAAATCAACTAATACGAGACATAGGACAATACAATGCTCCGAGCGACCTGACATTCAGATACACACATAGACTACCTAAACACATCCTCATGGACCATGACCACATATGGCACATACCAGAACTAGACGCGGACGAATAGCGAGCAGTAGGTATTTCCTAAACTCCCGACCTTCCTCCCAAATATATAATGTTTATATATCTATTTATATATTTATATAATATTTTATAATTTGTATGTATATGTATGTTTATTTTCTATCTTCCCATAAGTATATATTAACATAAAAACAGACACACACACACACATCTCAAAATGCAGGACATCATATACCGATGTTACTGAAGGCCGCATACGTTTCAAGTTGACGTTCGGCCGCTCCTTCCTGGGTAAGGTTTTCTGCGATTTTCCTTACTCCCAACGGCAAATGCGGAAGGATTCCAACAATAGGGCGCAGCCAAAATTTCCCCTTCCCATTCCCAACACAACACAAACAGACACGTATGTAATATATGGCCGCTGTAGGTCGCCGCTGGTGCTGATGCTGGATGATGATACATGCAATTTTAGTAGGGTTTTTAGGTAACAAATTTTTTCCCTACCGAGAAAATACAAGGCCTCTAAGTCTATAAAAGCCAGGTAATATTTGAATAAACCCATATGAGGTAAAAATTGTGAGGCGCATATGACGCCGTTCTATTTGTATAAAGAACATTAACTTTAAATTCAGTAAATTTAAATGATTCACCACTTCATGGAATATAAGAATCTAGAAAATGAAAAAAAAAAAAAAAAAAAAAACCTCAAATAACACATCTGCCCTGATGATGGACACTGCAATGCTGTCCGAAACGTTGGCTAAAGAAGGAGTTAGCGCAACACGGCATAATACCCCAAAAACAAATAACAAAAATACTTTTGGCCGTGAAAATCTTAAATCATAATTTTTATAGTGAGTTGGATTTCAAAGAAAGGTGTTCTAATAAGACTCTCCTTTCGCAAACGAAAAAAAAAACGTCGTCATATTACAGTCCTTCGTGCTTAGCTAATCGATAATAAATTAGATAAACACTCACTTCCGTAGTTAATAGGTATACCTCCACCTATTTTATAATAATGTTTCACTAGTACTTAGCAATGAGCACTGCCCGATAGTTCTAATTAATTTAGCTTGCAAACCAGTTATCAACAACAGTAATCCAGAAATTTATAATTTATCCACGCATGTACGAGTATTTGTAATATATTTGTATATCTGTTGTTAGTCCATAGACGTAGGTAATAATGAGTTTATTAATAATCGATATCCTTTACCACAGATGCTACATTTCTCAGCTGCTTGAACATAAATAAACCAATGGTTTTTTCGCAGTATTTATGAGAATCCGTGAATGAAGTCAATGAGTAAACCACCGCTCAACGGAGGCCGCCTATGTAATAAACATGCAATAGTTTTTATTCTTCGATCTATAAATAATTTTAACCTTTCATGGCCACGAGTGGTGTACCTCAGGGGTCGCATTTCGGCCCAATACTTGTTTTATTAATGATATCGTAATGATAGAGTCACGGAAATGAGAGATCTTGGAATTATTTTGGACAAAAAACTAAGTTTCACCAATCATATCCATCAAATTGTGAACAAAGGTATGAAAACACTAGGCTTCGTATTAAGAACAACTAAAAACTTTAATTCTTTACAAGCCATTAAACTATTATACGTATCTTTAGTAAGAAGTCTAATTGAATATAACTCAGTAGTTTGGTCTCCATCTTATAAAATTCACATTTACAACATTGAGCGAATACAAAAAACATTTCTACGTTTTATAAATTTTAAATTAAATATCCCTGTCGAAGACTTAAAATACAATTTCTTATTAAATACTCTAAAAATACATACATTAGAAGATAGACGTAAAATAAACGATTTAACGTTCTTATTCAAAATACTTAACTCTAAATTCGACTGTTGATAACTCCTGCAACTTATTAACATACACACACCCACAGTAACAACACGACAAAATACAATATTCTACAGCAGCACACATAAGCGTAACTAGATTGCCCACTCTCCGATACAACGACTTCACACCATGGGAAATCATTACTTGGGTGATGTTGACATATTCAATACCAACTTGGCAAGTTTTGTGGATCATTTAAAACATTTATTTCAACAATACTCCTAAACACATCATGTAAACCAACAAATAGCTGTAATTTTCTGTTTTTGTTTCTTGTGTTTGTATGATTTGTTGCATAGCTTTTATCAAATGTAATTTTATTCTTATTTTTTATGTTTCAAAGTATTTGTCAAATTAAAATTATACTACCAACCATGTAAAAGCCCTCTGGGCGTTAAATAAATAAAATAAAAAATATCGTTACTGTATTTGATGATAATATTAAAATGTTGCGTTTTTCAGTTGATCTAAAACTTATAAAAACTATTGATGACTTTATTCTCATACAAATAAAATTAAATAAATTACAAGATTGGTGTTTATCAAATCTAAACAGCAGTAAATGCCACAAAGGTTTTTTAGTATAAATCAACCATTTCAACACTCAATATAAAATTGATAATGTTTTCCTCGCCTCCATCAATAAAATCAATGTTCAATTTAAAATTACTTCTTTAATAATGTTCCACTAAATTATTATGTATTTCACATGTTTGTGAAAGCCCGTATGGGCGAATAATAAAAATAAATGAAAAATTGGGTCTTCAAACTAAAGCACATTGTTGAAAAACTTGTAACTTGTAAAAAAAAATTAAGTTGAAATCCTACGGAATCAGGAGTAAAAATTAATAAATAGTTTTTCTCTAGGGTGCAATTTCTTTTATTTTTGCAACTACTCGTATTATGTAATTTTATTGAATAAAGACGATTTTAAAGAGCTACTGCGAGAATAAATTAATGGTTTTTTAACAGTTGTGTAAAATATAAAACACGTTTATGAGTACGGCCCGAAACGTTTATAACCGTCAAAATTTATTTATTTTAATTTGTCGAGTGAAATTAGTAAGTACCTATTTACTATATTTTCTATTCTGAATTTGAATAAAAAACGCTGCCCTCAAACAGCCAAACAATGTTTTTTTAACTGTTTTAAAACATCGATTTCTGCTAAAAAATAGTTGGACTCCTCTTTAATTTTCAGACAGACGCAAAAAAATGTGCAAGATTTATAAGGAAAAGTATTCACTCAAGAGTTTTTAGATAGACAGATTTTTTCAAAATATACTTATTAAACAAGTGATTCCAGAAATAAAAATATAGCAATGAATGAAACAACTGATATCTTTCTGGGAAAATAAATATTTCAATAAATAACCTTTAAAGTAGAGCGACAGTCCAAAAATCCACAGTTCACAAGCACTGCACTCACCAAACTGATACAAAGAAATACAAGTGTTGATTATTTTTTTCTACATTTATACATTTCAAAGCGATCACAATATTAATTGTATTCCGATGATAATGTGTTATCAGCGACGGTGCCGTGCGCCTGCGTCGACACATTGTCACATCTAATTCATATTGAAGACTTTCAAACTACAAAACTAGGCTAACTCAGTACTAGTCTTGGACTAACATTCATATTCTAAGGTTCAATCGACGACCTTCATTCGCTTAAATACGACTGTGGCTTTGTTACCCTCACATAAATACATTTTTATATCGATTTTAATGTTTTCATATGACATTTTTATTCGCTGAATACCTTATCTTACCTTATGAATACGTATGTAGGTACATCTCCAATCCTTCCCGATCACCGGATTTTAGAGAGCTGGCCTGAAATCCCCTGCGTTGCTAGATTTTTTCGAAATCAAATATAAACAGTAATTTTCCTCTCATTTTGAAGGTCAAGTGTGCAAATTTTTATCAATCTCGGAATAAAAGTCTGTATTTGTAAATAAAACAATGCCACACTAGCTCTGTTCGCCGCCCTCCCGCCACAAGACACTATTCTTTATATATTACTAGCCAAAATTTCCCGGCATTGCCCGGGCTTCACGAATTTTTTTTTCGAAATCAGGTTCTACGAAATAGACAATGACCTTCCTCGGGTATTTAAGGTCACGTGTGACCTTTATATTTGTGATAAAACTTTAAATTTGTATAAAAATCAAATTTACGCCGCCCGCTACACACACTCTTCTCCATATAAATAAATTATACTAGCTGAAGTCCTCGGCGTTGCCCGGGCTTTAAGCAAAAAATTTCCAAATCAGATGTAGACCGTAATTTTCCTCATATTTTGAACGATCAAAATTCTGCTTTAAGGGGCGAGAAAAGGAGATGGGGTTAGCTTTTCGAAATCTCAACTTCAACAATTATATAAATATATTTTTCCACGGCCAAAATTAAATATTTCGCTTGCACAAAATTACTATACCTACCATGGAAGAACTTTTTTCAATCGACAACCGGAATAAATTAGAAGTATCAATGACAAATCAAACATTGAACACTATGAAAAAATATTTTAAAGACAATCTCATCAAAAAAACTGTTTCCATGTTTGGACATGGAAAAATGTATTTATGTCGAGTATGGTTTTCAGATAAATACTGGTACTGTGAGCTATGATTTTAATTATTTTATTTTAATGTACATTCTTTAAACGAATAAATATTATGAATTACTTATAAATAACTACAATAATTTACAGTATATGGAAGAGTAGCATTCAAATTCCATAATCTGTAAAAACCCTATGTAAATACTATTTTACCTTATTTCTCCAATAAAAAAATAAAAACTGTTTTTGTAAAAAAATCAATCCCTTACCGCCACAGACAATCTTTATATAAATAGAAATAAAGATTGATTGATAGATAGACTGAGAAAATGTAAACAGAAATTAAAACATGGAAATTGATCGATAGAAAAATGTATTTGTCAGGTTAGCGAGGCAACAATTTCGATTGTTTGCGATGTGCGCCTTCGAAATAAGTCGAATGAACATTCGATTGATTCTCAGTTTTTGTAAAATTCTAAACGTACAATTTTTTATGTATTGTGGAGGGCCTCTAACGATTAATCTTCATATGATCTAACTATACTAGATTCTAAACGTTAAGTTACAGAAGACGTTTACTGAGTGGGAAATCCTTATTTTTACATTAATTTACAACACACCTATAATCTACACGTGATTTCTATATAGTCTGTTGGAAAATACTGGCTTTATCTTCCACATCAACAAACACAGTACCTAGATACGGCACATTAATCAAATTAAACATTTTTTATGCTTGACACACATCTTCGTGGTGTGTAGGTACCTACATATTTAATAACTTGTAGGTATACATTTACAAACGTATCAACAGCCTTGAGGATTGAAAACGAGAAAAGACAGTCATGTATTGTTTTTATTTTTTATATGATACCGCTTACAAATATTGTTAGTTCTGTAAGCGCATTCCTGTTTTGATCATAAACCATAGACATGTGAATATTAGTAGACCTGCCCTAAGTGATTAAAAGCGTATTATCCCCACTCCCCATACCGGTTCCATTGGAGCCGGCTGGGCTCGCGTATGGCCTCAAGTGAAATTTGAAAACGTGACGTCATCATTCTTGTGCGAACTATGGTCGAGGCATCATCGGTTCATTTTACGAAATAACACTGCAAAATGTTGACTTGTGATATGAAAACTTGTAAAAATAGATGTGAAAAAGAGAATAAACCCAATTGTCGTATTACATTCCATAAGTAAGCATTATTTTACTTTATTTTAAGCTTATTCACACCGTATTATATGGATCAGTTTTAGAAACATATACTATCACATCACAGTGTAGCGATTCTCAAGTGTGCTCATCGTTGTTTACTGGGGTAAGTAAATTATGAAACATTTGTAAAAGTGTCTTAACTAAATACTCTGAAACTAACTACGACTCTGAAAATAGAAGCTGCCTTACTTTGCCGAATTTGGACTTCGCAAATTAGTTCATAACGTGGCGAGTAATTTGCGCTCCCATGTAAAAATGTCTATTCATTCAAAAGCCGATTTTACTTTTAAGAACTAAATGGTGATATTATAATGCGAGATTCCTATTTACTGTCAGATTGATTTATTGACGAATCACAGTCAGCCTTACCCCCTTCGTTCTTCAACAGTTGATTTTACCCCTCGCCATTATCTTCTCGTCTATTAATTCCTATGTCTGTGTCATAAACATAATTTCATCGATTGCAACAAATACCATTGTTGAAACTGTTTTCTTCACATTTAGTAAATGCATATGTATCATGTTAATAAAAATATGACTACTAAACCTCGCAATGCTTCGCTATTGCTAATGTCTTTCTCAGGCATCTCCGATTTCTTTCACTACTTTATACCACAATGTTACTGTCAAAAAACTACATTTCATCGATTTTAATTCTCACTGCGGTGCATAATAATATTCCTCGGGAGTCCCCGACTTCTTGTACCAGTCAAACTACTCTCTAAACACTCCTAGCATTATTAAGAACAATCTATGAAATTTTCAATAATATCGGTGGAATGCTTTTCGAGTTTTGCAAGCACAAACATGCTCAGGCTGATTTTTTATAAATTAAGAAGATAGTGTACAAGAGTTCAAAATACCCGGAGAAAGTGGAACTGTGGTGTCCCAGTTTGGGGAATTTTCAATTCAATTCGGTTTATTCATTTTAAAAACATTACAAAATTGTTAATTTTAATGCGTTTTTAAAATACATTTGATAATAAGAATTCTTACATTAATATAAACAGTGTGTATATGATCTATACCAGTAATAATAGAGCTCGCCTTTTAAAGGAAGCTTCATTGATGCTTAAAATGTCGATATCCGAATTGATTCTGTTCAACAACAAGATTGCTCTCACCACATGCATGACTATTGGCAAGTTAGTCCTGCAGGCTCGGAGATAGAATAGTCTATGTTGTCGGTGACGGAGATAACCATCGGGGACATAGAAATAAATGCTTTCCATGATGACCGATTTTTCAAACCATCCACGAACCAGTCTAAAGCTAAAGCCATTTTGAGAAACGTTTCCACTCTCTCACCATGGCATTATTGAGTGTCTTCTACTTTGGAGGTGTAGATATGAAATGTATATAATATATTACGAACCCGTGACTACTGGGTCCAGAGACAAAGAGCTTACCACTCTGCCTCGGGGCTCGTTATACCTTCGTATTCATATGTATGTGTGATCTGTAGTTCTAGTTATCTTGTTTTCAATGCCCTGGATTCGCATTGAGTAAAAAAAAATTTAAATAAGCCCAATATATATCACAAACATTGATGAGATGTGAAGCGAAAAATAGGTTCCGATTTTTACTTCCAACTGACCTCCAACTCTCCCAATGCTCTAACTAAAACAATCCCGTCTACGCGCACCGTTTATTGCGTTCTAATAGTGGAACAAGTTTCTACGAGATATTAGTACGTAGTAGCGCCTCTAATTGTAGCTCTATGCTCACAAAATCAATCACGATTAGTTAATTCATCTAAGTTTTTGAACACCGTTATCCCTATTGTTATTTTTTTCTAATTCTTCCTTACCAATAATCCCAAATATTTTTTGTGACGGAGATTCTTAGAGACACGTTCTTGTATACCGGCCGAACTTTCCTGAACATTTCTTGGTTTTCTTTTGTTCTGAAGACTGACTTCAACTTGTCTCATAATAAATCATTTTGAACAAGTGAAACAAGAAAGTGAATTCATTAATAATTATAAAACATTTTCCATTAAAATCAAAACTTTTGTCGATATTATTATTACCAAACAAATTAATACATCAAATACCTTGTGTCCATCAAATCTTGGCTTAAGGAATTATTGGAAAAATGGTTAGACTTTAAACTGAAATCTGGTATTTTAAAAACATCATAATAGAAGTTACTTAAAAAACCCTACCCAAACCATAAATATTAACCCTAGAAGTTACTGAAAAACCTCCATCCAAAACTTAGTTCCCACATGATCTCTTAGTGGGAGGACTAAGAAAATATTTTACATCTCCTTTATATCCTCTTGTCAATTTCAGTATGGTCACCCTATGAGTGTGGCTGATAAGCCACCATACTTTGTAATACATATTTAGTTTAAACTTTTTACAGTAGAATGTTATTATTGACAAATATCAACGTACTGCCCAGCTGTAATTTTAGTTTGAATAACTGTATTTAGTGCTTATTACTATACCAAGATCATTTGAATAATTGTAAAGATGCACATGTCGAAACAGGAATGCCCTAGTGAGATGAGTGGATTATGATTTTATTGTATTTTCATAGAATTATAATTCAACAATGTGTATTTCACTATTTTTTTAAAGAGATAAATATGTATTTTGTACACTCATATATTCTTAAAATGTCAAAAATATAATTGTAATTAAATTAGATTAAATCTTCAGTCAACATGTTGAGTAGCTTCTGAAATCTAATAACACAGTATTTAACTGAAACCTGAGTACAAGTCCACATTCAAAGGGGATAAAATGTTCAGCGTTGTGACTGGCCTGCAAATAGACGCTCGGTTATTCTGGTCCAAATGATGACCGTAAAAATTATATCCGATAGGTCTCTTCAGGGAAGTATAACGATTGATATTGGAACCGTAGAAAAGACACGGTAATCTCCATGGCTTGTGACGTCATATTGTTGCCTAACTATATCAACCGATGGAAAACTTTGAATGTCTTACGGTTGTTTAGCATTTTGATCTCGAACTACGCCGTTGTCATATATTTTTGGCAGATTTTAATATAGTTTTTATCAAAATATTTCTCAATCGGAAGGAAAGTGCTGAGTCGTTCGTCATGAAATTATGCGTTACCAACCACAGACATAGGAATTAATAGACGAGAAGATAATGGCGAGGGGTAAAATCAACTGTTGAAGAACGAAGGGGGTAAAGCTGACTGTGATTCGTCAATAAATCAATCTGACAGTAAATAGGCATCTCGCATTATAATATCACCATTTAGTTCTTAAAAGTAAAATCTGCTTTTGAATGAATAGACATTTTTACATGGGAGCGCAAATTACTCGCCACGTTATGAACAAATTTGCGAAGTCCAAATTCGGCAAAAAAAAATTCTTCTATTTTCAGAGTCGAATATTTCGTTTAAGTATTTAGTGAAGACACTTTTATAAATGTTCATAATTTACTTCCCAGCAACCAACCAGCTTTGTGTTTCGCGTCCAGACGTTTCTTGATGTCATAGTATATGTTTCTACAACTGATCCATTTTATACGATGTGAATATGCTTAAAATAAAGTAAAATAATGCTTATATATGGAATGTAATACGACAATTGGGTTTATTCTCTTTTTCACATCTATTTTTACAAGATTTCATAGCACAAGTCAACATTTTGCCGTGTTATTTCGTAAAATGAACCGATGATGCCTCGACCATAGTTCGCACAAGAATGATGACGTCACGTTTTCAAATTTCACTTGAGGCCATACGCGAGCACAGCCGGCTTCAATGGAACCGGTATGGGGAGTGGGGATAATACGCTTTTAATCACTTAGGGCAGGTCTACTAATATTCATATGTCTATGGTTACCAACGCTTAATCCTGACTTCTTGAACACAAAATAGAATACGTGTTTGTAACCAAAAAACAGGTGAGAATCTCTCCTTATTTTGTTCATAATTTGCGAATTTTTAATAGCTTTAATTTAACTTCACCGCAGAAATGAATAAATTTTCTTTTTCAGAAAGTATCCGCGTTCCTTCCAGGAATGTGCGTATTGGCTGTACTGGATTATATCATGCTACGTAGAATTCCATCGTTCTACCTTATTTATTAATGATTTAACCTGTGTCTATAATTTACTGTCAAGCTAAAATAAAAAGTTTTTCATTTTCCTGTCGTGAGGTTTTATTTTGATATTTCAAACATTTTTATTTTTTTAATATTTTAGGCTGATAAGCAGGCACCGAATGAGAATTATTTTGTCCATGGCCGCGTTTTTTTTTAGTTTCCTCTATCCTCGTCGATGGTGTGTGACATAGTATTGTCGCACGCATAAAATTTGTCTAAATATTGGTTAAATAGATGACCAATTTGTTTCATACAAAAGGCCCACGGTTATCGATCTATTGAGTGGTTTATTTATGTGCCACTTCAACCAAATGAGCGTTAACCACAAATAAGATTAGTAAAAAAACGCGTTCAGACAGATTTCCACTCGCGGGGAGTTCTGAAAAGGGACAACTAAACCATTAGACCACTTTACTAAAACTCATAGCAAAAATTGACCTCTAATTAGTTATGAAAAAAATTCGTTCAGCCAACATTTGTATGGGGAGAAGCATCTGGCAGACGACCTTGAAGGTAACCTCTAGAGACAGTCAAATATCTCATTGGCCACTCGAATAAAACCAGCGCCAAAAAGTAGGTATAAGTTGCCTCTTTGAATATATCGTTCAGCCGGCATAATATCGAGGAGAACACTGTGGCAGACGCGATTATTCGAGCAAAAAAATGCCTTTCTCCTCACTAATACTGTTAACTAAACTAACGAATTCACAGGTTTGCCGCAAATATTAGGTCTACCGAACGATATATTCCTAAAGAGGGAACCTTTACCTAAATTTTGGAGTTTGTTTTATGTAGGTAGTAGATAATATATCGCATTGCAAGGTGAACTTTTAGATCATCCACCATGCACTTGTTTCCTCCAGATGCAGAAAAATATCTCGGCCCCTCGAACGAAAACGATTCCAAAATTTAGGTACGAGTTATGTCGTGCTACCGACAAAATGTTGCGGAAAACCCTGCGGCAGACGCGATTATTCCTTATGAGCACTATAACACGCTTTAGCTAGAGACACGCTCATCACGCGTCGCTTTTGAAATCAATTCGACTAAAAGAATTTAGGTACGAGTTATGTCGTCCTGCCGACAAAATGTTGCGGAAAACCCTGCAGCAGACGCGATTATTCCTTATGAGCACTATAACATGCTTTATCTAGAGACACGCTCATCACGCGTCGCTTTAGAAGTCAATTCGACTAAAAGAATTTATAAAAAATAAACCAACAAGGTACTCAATTTCATTTCACACGGTGATTATAGTAACGCGTGGTATCATTACGAATCATGCACACATGGTCATTACATGACTTTATTAGTAATGCCTCGTTACAAATATATTTGTAACCATTAAAAATAAATTACAATAATAATTAGTACTTAATCATTTTAAACGTATGCACGAATATTAATGTGTTTGGTAACTGGTATGATTAGATTTTCACGGCCAAAAGTATTATAGTGATTATGCCGTGTTTCGCTACCTCCTTATTTAGCCAACGTTTTGGACAGCATTGCAGTGTCCATCATCAGGGCTGATGTGTTTGGTAACCATCCGACTTTTTGAATCAATGGGGTATTTTTGCAAACGTTAAAAATATGGGGAAGACTTACCATCACCATCACCATCGCACATAAGACCGTGTAAAACAATCTAGCTCGACAAAAGTCACACGCGATATTAATAAATCCATTATTGGAACAAGATAATGGATAGTTGGAGAGAAAAAATTCTAAATATTACATAATAAGTCACAATCCAGCAGGTGAGTCACCAAACTTAAGGTAATCGGAGTTGTAGTGCTTCAATCGTCAACATATACTTCTATGTGCAGTGCTATGAATAAAAACATTGTTATGGATATTATTACAATGAGTATGCACCTACCATTTAAGGATAATTTTGTTACTAAAATTTAGTTAGTTAATAAAATGTTTAATTGTATAAGTGAAGATGGCAAAACATTTTTAATAAAATAAACATTTATTATATTTATCCCAGTGGATCCCAGTTTCATTTGTACTCAAATGAAAGATAACCTCATAATATTAACTATAATTTATATACGGCGACTTGCAGCCGAATCCGCCCCAGTACATTTTTTTTTCGGAAAATAACTCTGTTGTATGTACTTCAAAATAATGTCCAAAAGTCAATTGTGGAAATGTATTATTGGTATTCGTATTTTATTGATAGAATATTTCAGTTCAATTTTATTACAAATTAAGTATATTAGTGCGTATGCATGTTATTTCATATATAACTTTATTCCAATTGATATATTTTTAAGGCGAGATTTTAAAAATGTTTTTTTCAATTTAAATACTCATAAACTCTGCTTACTCAATTGATACAATCATCTCGATCAGTTTATCTCAGAGTGGATGATAACGCCCCCCTTGTGGGCGCTGGAGACTTTCAGGGGAGCAGTAGAAGGATCAAAAAAAATTAGGGGGCCTTAAGGAAAATTAGAGAGGCGATGGCACACAAATTCTATCAATAAAAATCCGACGATATCTAGCTGAATTAAATAATAGTTTGTTTTACTTCCCTATAACAAAACCTTGTAGTTTCTGTTGGTTGTTGAACGATTTCTGATAGCAGGCATCGTTGTATTTAAGAGAACGTGGATTTAGTGCTCTAGCAAAGTTACTAAAAGAGGAACCGCCTGCAAGTTACTGAACGCGGCGACTTACGGCTATTTTCTATAGGTTCGAGCCCCGTTGAAATGCATCAGATTCATCCTTCAACAATTTAAATATTATTAACATCATGCAACTTTAAACTATATCAATAAAATATTCAAAGAATATGAACTGGAAAATAAAAAAGATCCGGTTGGGACCGAGACTCGTACTCTCGATCTTGCATGGAGTGGAAATCCATAGTTTGTGGATTTAATTTGGGTGGCGGTTATGGGTACCGCCACACCGTGAACCTTTTATTGGATAACCTACACCACTGCCATAGTGGTTTGCTACGTTTGGTGACTTAGCAGGGGTGCCCGGGTTCGGGGGGTAAGGTTTTTCCAGGTCTTGCGTTGCGTCTGCCCATCTTCTGCGTGGCGGGCTGGATCGAGAGAGACCAGATGAGGGAGACCTAAAGATATTAGAAGAACGGGAGACCCTTTGATCACTCCAGGCGGACTCGACCCATTGCCTTGTTGCGCAATAGGAGAGATGGATTCATGTCACTCCTGGACAAACTGACCCTTCTGATTTCTACATACCCCTCATTCCTTTCCTTAAATAAACTTCTCACAGCATCCTCAAATATGATATAGGCCTTAAGGAAAATTATTTTCCTCGGAGCTTCTTGTGTAAAAATATCAAAAATTAAGCATACGGTTTAGAAAATGGAGATGTTGTGTAATAAATTTCATGGAACAAAATAAACTGAAAATTTATTGAATAGTAAACCTTCACATATTCATGTTTATAAATGGGGTTAGTCAGACAGAGAAGACAGAGGTATATACTAATATTACGTAACATATTATGGACATTTAAAGGACCTTACTTATTTATTTTATTTTGAAAAAATAGTATACAAACCACCACAAAAAACTTCCATGTTTTTATGGGTTTTGTTTAAAAAAGAGGAATATAACAATATTGTGTAACATATATGGCACAGTAAAGGACCGTACACAGTAATGTAAATCTGTGTAATATATGTAATGTTATGTGAACGTTGTCTGCTTTGTCAAGAATCCTAAATGCAACATTTTTTCACAGAAACTCCCATCAAATAAAAAGTAAAGGACAAATTATTCTAGAATGGAAATTACTCAGTTCCTTACGCTCAAAGCTATAGAACGGGTTGCGCAACTGCTTATGCATATTCACAACTTATTTGCAACAAGGTGCAGACAAAAATCTGCAATTCATACGGGCGTAGTATTTGCACATTAAATAAACAAGTTTCAAACATTGAGGTATATATCTATATATAAGATCAGTGGAAAATGTTGTTCCCGTGCGGGAAGTAGGAAGGGGGTGAACTCTGAAAAAAGCCAATTTACACGACCAATATTTACATATGAAAAGTTATACCTGCACTATACTTTTCCAGTACGACTAGTACAATATTTCAGCGTGAATATTGTGTGCAACGCGTGCAGCGTGTCGGCATTTCGAAGATATCGCCGGAGACCTATGCCCTATAAGCGCTTGTAAAAGACCGTGGTATCTCAAAGCGGACAATGAACCGATATAAGTGGTCTATACTTCGAACGCCAATGTTGGCTCTATCTATATACCTCAATGGTTTCGAACAACTTTTGTGTGACCTATTATACAAACAAAAAATATCATTTTTTCAAAGAACAACAAACAAAGTTATTAACTTTTTTATGATCCAACTAGCTTTATTATGAAAAAATCGATGGCTCACTTACCAAGTTATTATATTAATATACAATTTTTTATAAACATTTTAAAACCGGTCAAAGCCCCGTAGTAATCGTTCAAAGATGGTTTGAAAGGGAGATCTGTAAATACGAATGTTAGAGGAAGCGCGCTAGTATTAAAAAATGATAATAATTAAGCGAAAATGGTGAAAGTATTTAATAAAACACGCCTTGTTTGAAATAGAGCAAAAATCTCGATAAATGCTTTAGTTGCATTTAAAGACACACTGTGAATTTTTTCATGCCTATGACATATTAAATAATAGAACAAAACTTGTTTTTAATAATTTTCGATGCTTACTTTGCGATATTTTTCTATTGAGGGAATTTCATATAATTAACGTTTGGGCGTGACTAATGTATAGATATTATCTTCAAAAATAACATATTTTGGAACTTAAAAACTTAAAGAGTTAACGAAACTTGGTACAAATCTTTATAAATTGGGTATGCGTGGGTTTAGGAGTTTTTTTAAATTCTATTTGCAATACTATATAAGTATATAAGAGTAGTTTTTGTAAAATTCTTAATGTCTTAAGTTCAGTTAATAATATTCTCTAAAAAAATTATGCTTTGGTAGGATGGAATTACATATTATGCAGGTCTTTTGTTTGCTTGTTTGTTATTCTAGTTCATAGTAAATAATGCCTACTGATCTAGTAACGTTTCTAGTTTTATCGCGACTTCTTTTTAGCGTTTTATGTAGAACAAGGTGAAAAAATATCTTTATCAATGTTGAACTAGTAGGCACCAGGGGCTTCACTTTATATGTAATAAACCGAACACTTAAAGCCGAAACGTTATGTCAGTAAACAAATGGTATTTTTATTTGAATTTATATTTTATTATACTAAAACTAGATAAAGGGGTGAAGGTTTGTGACCCACAACTGGATATGAAACAAATTTGAATCTATTAATAGTTGATATTCTATTCATAATAGATAGTTATTACATTTCAAGGTCGACAGTCGATGGGCAACTTGCATTGATTTTAAATTAGGAATTCGACAACGAAATGAATAATGCCTATTTGCTGAATTTTTGATACCCAATTACGTAGTACTTTGTAACTTAATGCTTAATTACTTATTTAATTCGTAATTACTTAATTCAAAATTACTGGACACTTAATTACTTAAACTTAATACTTAAAATTTCACGAATACTTACTTATTTGTTACATTCAACAAACAAAATTAAGATGTGGTATGATACAAAAAAAAATATTGCTTGATTTTTATAACCGGTTTATTTACTTACTTTATTCTACATCTATATTTTATTTTGCTATCTTATTTTATTTATTAACATTTAATTTAACATAATTTCAATAGAGTCCATTATATTTACACACATAATTTGTCACCTACATTTTTTAAATGGGAGCCTCTGCACGGGTAAGCACCCAGTTAAGCTCACATTATCAAATAATATTTAATTAAAAAAATATACTTCTAATGTATCAATAAAAAAATAAACACTTTACACTGGATGAATAATTATTTATTACTTATTTTTTTTCCTTTATTTTTCCCAATTTTCACATTAATTACATACAATATTATATAAATCAATACTAATAATGGGAACCCACTAAGGCGCAGCCTGTGCATGGGTAATATATATTAGTTATTATATTATCGTACCTAGAAATAAACAAACTACGGGCATAAAAACAAGATTACATTTTGTCTAAGCGGTTTGTATAAAAAGTGTTTACAATAGTGTATAGTGAAGTTATAAGTGTTTAGTGTAATATATGGTGATTACTTTATGAGAAACATAAATCGATACTAATTAAATTAAAAAAGTTTCAACTGCTGTATCGAAAAGCCATAATTTTAACTCTTTTAATTATTGAGGAAGTTTATTAATCACTTGAATATTTTTCGGTAAAAGATTGAAAGTACGAGGTCCAACGAAACTGCAGTGTGTTTGCATTTGTTTTGTGTTCGTTTGAGTAATATAAAATACATTATTATTTCTAATGTTGATTCTGTTTTCATTTATTTTGAATTTATTTTTGTTTTTAAAGATGTATTTCATAGTTTGTAAAATAAATAGTTTACGGAGACAGAATAGTTTAGATTATTTGTATAACTCATCTGTTTAAAATGTTCTTTTCCGATTATACATAACTTTGATGATATAATTACTTTTTAATTACACAATGACGTAATAGTTAAAAGGCATTAGTTAACGACTATTAACTAGGTCAAAATTCTTAACCAATATGAAGTAAGACTTTGAACCGCTCGTATTAATTAGTAAGTTTAATGAAATACGTACCGTTGGGCGCACTTGATAGAGAAGAACTAAATCAAAAACATTGCAAGTTGCCTATTAGTGAATAATGTGAAATATGTTCCTTGCATTCTTCACCGGAATTCCTAGCAGAAAACGGGAGCAGTGTCACAATTGAAACATTTTATCGGAAAAATACCTTTGAATTGTACTACATATCATTATTTTGTATTGACAACTTCACCGGTGGTTTTTCGATACGTCATCATCACTGAGGAGATAAATAGAAGTGTATTGTAGGCGTGAAAAGTAAACTCAATTTGTTTCTACTTCTGGTGATATTGATCGAACTTTTCAAATATCGAAATTCTTTTTTTATTTATAAAAAACATATGAGTCATAAAGTCCAAACATTATTATATAGTTGACAGGTGAAAGTTATTGAAAACGGGTCGCTTCGATGACTCGTTCCTGTATTCAACAGCTTGGCTGAGTGATGATTTGCCGGCATCTATATTTCCTCTATGGTCTCTTCAAGACCCAGGTTCACTTCTTCGTTTCCTCAAAATGACCCGCTAGACAGCATCCCCAAATATGACATGGGCCCGGGGGAATTTTTTTTCCCTCATGGCTTCGTGTGTGGAGGCCGCAGGGCTGCATAGAAAAAAATTTCCATAAAATAAAAAAGTTTTTTTAATATAAAACTTCTATTTATAAATGTCTTTAAAAACTAAAATAAAAAAAAATGGTTTAGCTGACGATTAAACCTTCCTTCCCAGGCAACCGAGTCAACCGTGTTACCAACCTTTCCAGATGCCGATCGTGTAGGACTGACATTTATTTCGTGTATTAATTGCTGTAATTTTGTCCGATTTCAGAAGAAATGCCGAGTTTCAGCTCTATCTGATCGGGAAGTGGGTTGATTTCAGCTTGCAAGATTTACATTCATAATATTTAAAAACAATTCAAATTTAAAAGATATTGTTTTACGGACATAAAGAATTTTTTTAAATGGATGATAAATAAGGTTGTTGGAGTATCAATGATTTATTAAAAAAATATTTGAGAAATAGAAATTAAAAAGTAATTGAGAAAAAGGAAGACAAGTTTGTTTTTAACTTCAACTTATTACCGATTTTTAACCTATTAAAGAATGTAAATATTCTTTGTATTCTGTTAACAGCATTGATTCCTGATGCACCGGTGCACGTGCGCGAAACTCGACGGACACGAACTGAACACCCGTTCACGGTTGACGTTGGCTTCATGAGAACGGGCCGTTTTTACGACTCGTTTTTGTATAAGTCGGCTCGTATGTGGAACGAGCTACCGGCATCTGTTTTTCCTCCCTCCTATAATCCGAGCCTCTTCAAGGCCCGCATTAACAAATCCCTTCCCACAGCCCCTACCTTACTCCGCCTCACAACGCCGCCCAACCGGGTGGTGACATAGTTCCCCTGTCTGTGCACTCCACAGGCAGGGACACTCTTGTGAGGTGTCACATAAAAAAAAAATAATAATAAAAAAAAAAAAAAAAAAAAAAAACAAAAAACAAAAAACAAAACAAAAAAACAAAATACAATCAGAAATAAGTGTTTGCTGTTCAATTTCATAAATTAGGCGTACGGCATAAATACCAATATTCAGATTGTTTTTTTGAGGGGCAGAATGTTTAAAAGTGAGGTTAACACGAGTTTTTAAAGTGGTGTAGTCGTGCTTATTTACACTTATTTTGCTTCTAAAATATCGTTTTGCTCAAATTGACTATTCTAACATGAATCAATATCTTGCAAATGAAGACTGGTCATTTCTTTACCAAAATAATACTATTAACTATAATCTTGAATTATTTTACAAAATTATTAATAAGGCCATTGAAAGCTTTGTACCACTTTCACACTTCAAGGAAGCGAAGTTCCCAAAATGGTTCAGTGGCGAGCTAATTAACCTATTTATCTGTAAAAAAATTGCACACAAAAACTTTAAAGAATCGAACTCTCTTAACGACTACAAGATATTTCACAACTATAGAACTCAATGTAAAAAACTATCAAGAAATTCATATTTCAATTATATAAATGGAATCGAAAACTCTACACCTTCTAATATACAAAACTTTTTCACTCACGTTAACTCTCTTAGAAAAAACAAACAAGGTTTACCCCTTTCAATGCACTTCAAAGAAAAGAGTAGTACTGACATGAATGTAAAAGTTAACTATTTTGCTGATTATTTTAAAAGCGTCTATGACGAAGATATCCCAGACAATTATATACCACCTTCGTCGCTTAGCGAGAGCATACATATCCTTGCCATACACATCAATATAAACGACGTTATAAGTAAAATCAAATCCCTAGACAAAAACAAAAAGGCTGGACCTGATAATATACATCCCAATATCCTGATAAATTGCATTACTTCACTGGCTGAGCCGATTTTTCTATTATTTAATCAATCCCTTGACACAGGGTGCTTCCCTGATATTTGGAAACGTTGTTATCTAACTCCTATATTTAAAAAGGGTAATAAAAGTGATGTTACTAACTATAGACCAATATGTAAGCTATCCGTAATTCCTAAACTTTTTGAAAAACTATTACTTGATAAAATTTCACCATGTATTAAACATCTCATTGTTCCGAATCAACACGGATTTTTGTCGGGTAGATCAACTCTGACAAATTTCTCGTTATATGAAAACTATATATCAAACGCATTAGCTAACAGAACCCAAGTCGATTCCATATATACGGACTTTATCAAGGCCTTTGACAAAGTATGCCATAAAATTCTCCTGATCAAACTACGTAAGCTCGGTATTGACGGAAAACTTTTAGAATGGTTTGCTAGCTATCTAACTGATAGAGTTTTACTTGTAAAAATCAATTTGTTCATTTCCAATCAATTTATAGCTACCAGTGGTGTACCACAGGGGTCTCATTTAGGCCCAATATTATTTTTACTGTTCATAAATGATATTGTAAATATATTTGATGAAGATATTAATGCGTTACTTTTCGCAGATGATTTAAAAATATTTAAAATAATCAAAAGCGCTGAAGATTGTATCTGTCTACAAAATAATTTGAACAGGTTAATTAATTGGTGTTCTCTTAACAAACTTCATCTGAACATAAATAAGTGTTATTCAATAATATTTTACAGAATAAATCAACCAATTATTCATTCATATAAACTCAATAACTCAATCCTTACCTCTGTCGAAGAAATTAATGACCTGGGGATAACTTTCGACTCTAAATTAAACTTTATATCGCATATAAATAATATTAATAATAAATGAATGAAAATGCTAGGCTTCATTCTTCGAAATTCCAGAGGTTTCAAGAATATTTCAACATTAAAAAATTTGTATACATCCCTGGTTCGTAGTCAAGTCGAATATAACTCCTCGATCTGGTCCCCCCACTACAAATTACATACAGATTCAATCGAAAAAATTCAACATAAATTCCTAAGACACATTAATTTTAAACTCGGTATTCCCATTGAAAATATAAACTATAATTACTTGATGAAAAATCTAAATTTATTAAAACTCTAAGATCGAAGAATTATATCCGACTTAATATTTATGTTCAAAATTGTAAATGGTAGTATAGACAGTCCTGATTTAATTAACCTTATTGAATTTCATATACCCACGAGAGCTACTCGTTCTAAAATTTTGTTTAAATGCAACAATACCAGGACTGAGTATTCCAAACACTCGCTTGTACCTAGGTTGCATGAAGTTAGTAATAGATACGCAGATGTGGCAGATTTATTTAACTGCACGCAAGGTAGGTACAAGAGGGCTATGCTATCAAATCTTTTCAATCAATATTAATTTAATCTAATTCTACCTTATTTGCACTATAGAAACTTATGTACTTGTATCTCTTGTTTACTTACTTACTTACTCTCTAATGTCATTTCACAATCAAATGCCACATATATTTGTAATTCTTTTTTTTTTAATATTTCTACGATTTTAACTGTGACATGTTATCATTTTTTATGGTATATTTATACCGTTGATATTAAATAAATAAATTAGTCAGCATTTACGGTTAGAACGTATTTCAAAGGCATGTAGTCTGATTTTATAAAAAAAATATTACAATACGAGATTTTTTATTGGTTTAATATATGTATTTTCATGCCGCAATTCACTTTTCATCACTTGGAAACCTGTATCAAGACATTTTTAAGGAGCGTAAAGGCACAATACTACACTGTTCATCACTTCGAAACCTATGTATAGACATTTAAGAGAAGCGTAAAGATACAATGCAACAATGTTCATTACTCGGAAACCTATTTAAAGACATAATTGAAAGGCACAATAAAACACTGTTCATCACTTAGAACTGTATTTCAAGACATTATCGAGGGGCGTAAAGGCACAATGCAACAATGTTCATCACTTGGAAACCTATGTCAAGACATAATTGATTAGCGTAAAGGCACAATAAAACACTGTTCATCACTTGGAAACCTATTTCAAGACGTTATCGAGGAGCGTAAAAGAACAATACAACACTGTTCATCACTTGGAAACCTGTGTCAAGACATTATCGAGGAGCGTATAGGCACAATACAACACTGTTCATCACTTGGAAACCTATGTCAAGACATTATCGAGGAGCGTATAGGCACAATACAACACTGTTCATCACTTGGAAACCTATGTCAAGACATTATCGAGGAGCGTATAGGCACAATACAACACTGTTCATCACTTGGAAACCTATGTCAAGACATTATCGAGGAGCGTATAGGCACAATACAACACTGTTCATCACTTGGAAACCTTTGTCAAGACATTATCGAGGAGCGTATAGGCACAATACAACACTGTTCATCACTTGGAAACCTATGTCAAGACATTATCGAGGAGCGTATAGGCACAATACAACACTGTTCATCACTTGGAAACCTATGTCAAGACATTATCGAGGAGCGTATAGGTACAATACAACATTGCGGCATTATAATAATAATTATTATTAGTTTTGTAAAATGCGATATACATTACCTGCCATCCAGTAGGAAGATGGCATCTCCGATTAGGGTAGGTATGTCTTTCTCGAACTGTTAATCAATCAGTTTTTCAAATCGGTGTAGATCACGCTTCTTGTAGATATCTGCGATCATTGTATCCCGGCAAATGTCCGATTCTACGAAGCGGCAGTGATACCAATGTCCGTGAGATGATAACAATACAAAGCATGTCTTCACCAGATACGGCAGATGACGGTGAATTGTGAATTACTACCAGCTGAAAACAATAGGCTTCGACCACTTTGTAATGCCTTCAATATCTGATCTATTTTCTACCTCTGTGCCCTCGATCTCCTTAAATGGTAGCCTGTTCTTTGGTTTTCAATTTGCATGTGGAAATCGCTGAAATTTACTATTAAATATTGTACTATTTTTCACTCAACTATGCAAGAATTACACAAGAACAATGTCATTATTGAATGTGATTTAAAGAAAATGTATTTAGTCCATGGTAGTATTGAATATATTTTACCAAAAATGGTTACGTGTTATCAACAAGCGATCGACAAGGTGTTCCTCCACTCAACTATATCTTAAATTTATGCTAACACATTTCTTGTACAAATACATTATATGTCCCATTATAAATATTTTATTTTATTATTGAAGACAATATTAGCGATTCCTAAACGAAAATCTGAAACAGAAAAATCAGAAAAAGATACGGTCACATCTAGGACTCGAACCCAGGACCCTTGCCTTGCCGGAGCACCGCTCTACCAACTGAGCTAATGGGACCCTATCTCCTTCGGTCATATTTAACTATATCATACTTCGAATAAGAACTACTAACATTGTCTTCATTTTTCTCACCGCACATTTTTATTGGCAACTATTTTTATGTACGATCGCAAGATTCAACCTGAACTAAATGCAATCTAGACAGCGTCTTAAGATAAACCTATCTTAATTTTATTTTTAATGTGCGATATCTATTAACTTTTCTGCAAGTCTAGGATGAATATATATTTTTTGAATAACTTTTTTGTTTAGGAATCGTTAATATTGTCTTCAATATATTACAATTTGAGGTTTTACTCATTAAGTTATTCCAAACAATTAATTAAGACAAAAGTTTATTTTGTATTTAACATCTTAAATGTAAAATTAATTCACATGTACAACTGTGTTTTTCCTAAATCGATACAAATAAAGAGAATTACTGATAACTTAAAAACCTAAAACCAAATTCATACTTTAAAAACACTAGTAACTCTATGGATCCTTACATCTGCGATACATTTCAATCACAAACACCCATACATTCATACATTTATCACATTCCTTATCCAATTTACTTAATTAAATTATCATACAAAATATTTATAACCAAACCTAAATTGTATAATAATATTATAATATGAAAATTTTTAATTTTTCACCTTCATCCGCCATAACACGGGGACATTCCTAGCATGGCGGGTGAAATAACTTTTTAAGAAAGAGCGAAAATTTCCGTATTACGAATAACCCGACAATATTTGAAAATCTCCTTCTACCATCATGCATAAGGTATTTTCTGTTTGCAATCGATTACTAAGTAATTACTAAGTTTTTTCAAATCTAATTAGCTACTGTGTGTCCTCCGTCTCACAGAGTATCTCCTTCCTTTCTAAAAAAGCCTCCACGAAGCATACCCAAAGATGACATAACCCTGAAGTAAACGGAACAACTAGTTGTTAAGTTCATTAAAGCAATGCAAACCGTAGGTACGTAGTATATAATACTTTTATACTTTTATTTTCTCAGATTAAGGTTAGTGCCATCATGTTTAACCATTTGGTTTCTAAATGATGGTTTGTAGTTTACCAGCATCAAATAAAGACGAACATAAGAAATGGCTGATCCAAATATTTGCCCAATCGAGGCAAATATTGCCAATACAAAACTGTGTTTACTAAATTCTAACGACAATAAGTGAGACAGAATGACGGGATATTGGGATGAATTGAACATTTGTTTCCGTTCAAATTTGAAGGCACTCCTAATTTTCTTATTTATTCTATATTTACCGGTATAGAACAAAGGTTATAAACAGTAAGTTCATGGATGTTCTTTAGCGCCGTTTATGAGAACATTCACCCCAAATCCATAAGTATTTAATGTCATAAAAAGTGTTATTTAAAAATCCTTCACCCGAAGCCATCAAATCAAAATTTAATGTTATTATAAATTGACTAGTTTTAGCGGAAGTGTTGATTAACTACGTATTTTGGCGTTATTGAAATGAACGGATACATGGCTTGAAACGGCTTTGTTAGTGTTTCTTTTATAGACCTGACATTGAATTTATTTACTATAACTAAACTATTTCGTTCTGGGTCACGAGTTCAAAACCGGCGACGGCCAATAAATTTTTATTTTGTTTTAATGGGTATTCTGCATAAAAAATTTAAATAATTAAAATCCAATGTACTTTAATTATCATTTAAAATTTAATATCACTCAAGTAAAAAAACCATAAAAATAGAATTGAAACGTTACATAAAACCAGACAATACTCTTAAATAAAGCCAGAATCTTAACGACGTAAGTGAAGCAGCCGTGCACAAAAATATTCGACGCTCAGCTCTAGTGTATTGGACATACCTGCGGTTGAATTTGCCTTATCCAATCTCTAAAATAAAGTGGTAATCTTAACGACGTAAGCGATGAAGTCCCGTAAAAATAATATTCGGCGCGCGGCCCGGCGTAATGAACGAACCTACGGTCGACTTTGCCCTAGCAGGTCTAGAAAAACGATCCTTCTGATGAACGTTTCACTAAAATCTTAAATTTTTTTAGAGGGATCTCCGGTAAATTACCAATCCATCGTCTAGAAAAATAAAATTTTATAGTTGCAAAACGTTAAAAAAACTTTCAACCCGTTTTACATATTATATTTAAATGGTAAAGTCCTATTTTATAAATATTAAATATGAGTAACTTACATCCGTAGGGATCCCTCAAGAAACATTTATGATTTCAATAATGCGTTCATCAAAAATAATCAAAATGTGATATTCGAGCAAGCCCTCGTTATTAAAATCTTATGTGGCCTTAAAGTTGCATTATTTGTGATCATATTTAATTAGCAGCGTACTTACGAACCTGCGCCTTGCCCTATTTCTTCCCATCGCTCACAGCAATACCCAAATAGGGACACAGTTAAAATAGCTTCAGCAGCTGGTAATCCTGTGCGACCACCAGAAAAAATAAACAACCTGCACATTGCATGAAAAGTTATAGCACTAATAATTACATAGCTTCTTTTGCACGCTGATTTCCAAAAGTTCGTGACAACCCACGACCACTCTCGTTTTCGACCTGCGATCGGATCATTAATATCATTTTTTTGTAGATAGGCTGACGAAGAGGAAACTTTCTTTGCAATAATAAATCAAAGAACTCTTCCATTTTACGGATTATCCATTAATCGCAATAATCACGTATACACGTTAAATCTGGACAGCTAAACTCACGGCATTTCATATTTATTTTATTTTATTTTGGAAAACCAATAGTTTTAGTATGTACAATGTATAGTAAAATGTCTATAATTATTAAAACAATAAGAGATTTTAACTGATATATATATAATATAAAGTATGCAGGGTGTTAAGGCACTTACTTGGCATATTTAACCAGTGATTCCTAATATTATTTGGAGTAAAAAATGTTTTGGTGTTTAATTCGTAGAACTCCATTTAATTTTTTTTAAATAAATTTAAAATAAATCAAATTTAATAATGTTATAATAATTATTAAGTTCTGCAAGTATTTCTGTTATTTTTACAGTTTTTAATGTGACAACTGTTTCGGCTTTTGAGGCCATTATCAAACTGTCCCACAAACCTGCCCCAGTTTGATAATGGCCTCAAAAGCCCAAACAGCTATCACATTAAAAACTGTAAAAATAACAGAAATACTTGCAGAACTTAATAATTATTATAACATTATTAAATTTGATTTATTTTAAATTTATTAAAAAAAAAAAAAAAAAATAATAAATAAAATATAAAAAATTAAATAAAAAAATGTAAATAAAATATAGGAATCCGGTGACTTTTTTGATGTTTTTTTCCGCTTAAAACATAAAAAAATCATTAGGTATTGGACAGTCAAGATCGCGTTGAGATGTTGATCGGTTACTATGCTGAGTGACCAGTGATGATATGTGGAAGAATTTTTTTCCTTGGATTTAGAAAAAAAAATTAATGTCACTGGATCCAAAATTTTATTTTCACTTTTACTCCAAATAATGTAGGGAATCACTCATTAAAGTAAGTCAAGTACGTCCCTAAACACCCTGTAAATGTTTAATGTGTAGTCAGATTTACATTTGACATTGCAATAGTTACGGTAACATGCGACGGTTTTAACACATAGCTAACCCATACCATAATCGATCATTAAAATAACAATAAAACCTCATTAGAATCGCCAATATTGGCAGCATTGACACAACAGAATACGAGTGACCTTAGCTTGGCGTTAAGGTGATTAATAAAACATTATAATATTATATTAGTATGCTCTCTTCTGTCCCCCGGTTTACCTTCTCAGTCACGTCTCTCCTGTCCGGCACTTCCTATCAACTTCCTATTACATCTCCAATCCACTCATATTCCCGGTAAGCAACAAAACAGCCTTGGGTTTAACCGCAAGGAAAAAATTACAATACATATACAGTTATAACTTTTAGATTCATATAACAAATGCATTCGCAGCGAAGGGACGAAATTGCCTTTGAAGAAACAGCACCGACAAAACTGAGGACAAAATGGTGTGGTGAAAAAGCTTTAGATCAAATACTTTCCCGGTTTAGGGACAAACTCGCATTAAACAAAACCGCAATAACAAAACAATAATAGCATTGTGAAATATTTCATACCAAAATAAGCATAAACTTGAAATGCTCGAGAAGTTTTAGCTAAATAATTTACTTTTCCACTTGCTATTTTCATTTATACATCAGAAGTAACGTCTAAAATATTAAAAATAAACTATTTTTATGGCCTCTGTGGTCGAGGGGTAAGGCTATTGACTAGCAAGCCAGAGGTTGCGGGTTCAAAAAGAGCGCGCGCATGCAAATTTTATTTGATCACTTCATGGTATTGCACGATTTACTAATTTATATAGTATGCTATATAATATATATAGTATACTTGTGGCACGTTCAAGAGCGGAAGATACTCTCGGTATCGCCCCGGTTTAAGACCACCATTGCGAATTGAACCGTTGCTTGAAATGGCTTTGGCCGTCTTTGGTAACCAGATCTGAATAGCCGGGTACTTCCCCACCATCCTCTTTCCCGTCTATTTCCTCTCCCTGCTGCCTTCAGCCTCACAACACAACCTAATTGGGGATGCTCTCGCTGGTTCCAGACGGTTGGGAGCAGTTAGGACTCTTGTGCGGTTTCATATATTAAAAAATATATATGAGTATATTGTGTGTATTTAAAACCTAGATTTTGGGCAAAGATGACATGTCTTTAAGAATGTCGCTTTTATGTTACTTATTTTTGCGTTTTTTTTTACATTAACTCACACAGGAGGCCCTGAGGAAAAATAATCTCTCGAGGTCTATATCATCTTTGAGGATGCTGTGTTGAGGATCTTTTTAGGGAAAGGAAGGAAAAAAGTTCTGGGGAAAAAAGGTATGAGACCTGGATATGAATCTAGCGCTCAAGCCCAGAGTTGGCTCCCAAGTTGCATTGTTGAGCGTACTTGTGATTTGTGTAGGGTTAGAAGTTGGTTACTTTTGAAGAATCTGCCTATACAAGACGCCCAGTTTACTAAAATCCATATTGAACGTTGAAACTGATCAGGTTGGTCTTACCTCTTGCACGAACTTTCCAAAAGTGGTGGTCAACTTTTTGCTTCAAAACTTCACGAGCTGTACGGACATTAGTGACGGAGTGGAACGGGGGCTTGTCAAAAATATAACCCTCGTGAACGGTTCTATCATCTGTGTAGCATTAAATTGGTGCACATTCAATGAGATCGTTGAACGTCGTGCAACAAAAACAGCATTAGTGACAGAACAGATCCTTGTGACATCCTCGCGGGAGGTGCGGAGAAGAAGAAGAGCCGTACTACGGTTTGAATTGTTCTTCCTTTAGGAGTCCGCAATTCAAATATGCATGATTGGATGGATCTCATACGATGGTATCTTTCCGACAAGCGCCCATTGCCAGAACCTATCAGAGTCTTTGAAGATATCTAACCCGACGGTTTGAGTTTCTCCAAAACGTTCCAAGTACCGCCCCCAAATCTGCGTTACGTACCCGAGCAGATCGTGTGATGTTTTGGACATCCACAAAAATAAACGATAAATAATAAAATAACGTGCTCTAAAAATTTTTTGTTTAAACAACGACGGAAGATTTATTGACAGACAGGCCTTGAGTAAACAGATTCCCACGGGAAAGGAGAGATCGGAGGACAGTCAGGTTTGGAACTTGAGTGCGTTGACAGCTCCATGAAATCTATACAAATGAGAAGTGTTGTGTGAAATTGCAGTGAATTAGTGGATTCAGATGGTGTTAATAGTATTGTGGAATTTTGAACTAAAGTGAAATATTATTGAACCGGTTTTGTGCGAAGTGAAAGTGGTTGGACTCAGTGAGAAAACAATTAATAATAATGACAATAATAATAATTGGATAATTTGTAGAGCGCCGTTTTGTAAAAACCCACCTCAGGGGCGCCAGGTGTTGTGCAATCGCGATTGTGTTATAAAGTTGTGTTGATTTAAACGTGATTTCGTATACAGTTCGAACTAGATTGCTTGTCTTAAAAACATGAAAATAATAAAAATAATGATTGCGTTTTTAAAATAGAGTGAATGTACTTAAAGGCAGGAAGTGTTTAATCGGGCTAAGTTATTGATTTGGCGAGATGGCATTCTATCCACGGAGACCGAAAACCAGAGAATCAAATAGATTATTAACTGTGGGTTCGAATCCTAACAGATTAGGGAGGTACAATTTTATTTACAGGAATATTTAATTACCCTTTTATAAGCGTAGGGAGGAGGTCGAAAATTAAAGTGATTTAGCTATATAGTGTAACCAGGTAAGTTTCACACGAGGATTTGGAGGTGACTAACAGGGTGAGTTTTTTTATATTATTTATTAAATTTCAGAGGACCCTTTTAATAATAGGATACAACCGAGGTACAGGAACCGAGTTTGCAACGCCTGCAACCCAAATAATCTTCCCATGAGAAGGGATATGCTAGACGCATTGTCAATCAGCTGTGAGCGAGAGACGAGTCAACGACCTTTTCATATATAGGACGAGAGGCGCGGAGTACAGTCAGTCAAAGGGGAAGTTTTGCTAGCGTATGCCGTCCCAAATTGAAAGCGATCGGATGCGACCAGACGGAACAAAATGAAAACTTTTCTTCTGTTATTTGACTTTCTAATTTAATACTTTTCATCTATTATTTGACTTTCTAAGTTACGAATTGGGATGCACAAAAACAAATCTAAAGTCGAAAGAGGGAGATGGTAATCTCCGAAATAAAACTACCAACCGAACAACTTTTCTCAACAGGTATCTTTCGAGAGGTAGGCAGCCTCTTTAAATTAAATGCAAAAAATCAAACCAATTATCCGTTTATACCTTACCTGAGAGGATAGGTATTCAGTAGAAGTTACCCATACCTAATACACGAGGATGCTAGTAACCTCATAAAATAAATACTGGAACCAAATATTAAAATACAGACAGTCCTCATCCCAAATTTGGCATTTCGAGTAGACCTTACATATATCTCACATGATAATTGGCTGAATGGGTAGGCACACAACCTATCGTTAATAAGCAGGCAAAATGTCGACAAGATTGTCGTGTGTTATCTATGTATTGACCTAGAAAGGGATGTAAATCCCCGACGGCGTGGGAGTTACAACGTTTTCTGGAGGTGGCACGTAACTTAGGACCTTGCGTGTCACATTTTCGCGACTAGATTCGTGACAAGGGATGTCATGGTTTTCCCCTTCTACACTCAGTAAAGTAGATTTTCCTGGAGGTGTTTGAGATTGGGGCAATTCTGAAATTGGTGATGAGACCTGGTTTTCTTTATTCTGGCGTGAAGGTTGCCGATTTGGAACAAGGGGAGACCCGGCCGGTTGTGATATCCAGACACGCAGATATCGATCGCCTTGCTCAAATTATCATCCATCAGTTTTGTTTGGTAAGCGGAGGAGCCAATCTTAACTTGAAAAAAATTCATTTCCTTTCCTCTCCTTCCCCTCCCAAAATATATACATGGATGGCGCCGACAACTAACACCATAAATTTATCGTATGTATATCACATATATAAAATCTAACACTTTATTATATTCACATTACCCTACGATAGGTAGAATCGAGTAGCTAGGGGGGGGTGAGCAGGCGACTTAGAAGATAAGGTTTATGAAATGGTTTTGAAAAACAGCGGTAATGGATTCAACTCACTCTATCTCAAAAGAACCAAGGGATACCACACAAAACATAAATAACTAGGTTTCTAAACCGAGAAACAAAAACCCAACACAACGTTCGGTGAAGCCTTTTTATACTGAACCGTCACGTGAAATGAGTACGTTCAAGGTCGTACGTCACGTAGACAAACTAGGATGTACACACTTGAAGGGGTGTGTAATAAAGAAAAGACGGCAGGGAGGACCTTCCTACCCCGGATATATATATAACCAAAGCCTTATGGAAAAGTTACCTACGGGACTTAAGGAAAATGTATCGTAGAAAGAAGAGAAGGAAAAGTTTGAAGTAGAAAGGGAAGATCATTACATCTGATGCCGCAAACCAGGAGAGATAGATATACAAGCTGGTTTGAATTCATTACTGTTGTTGAAAAAAAAAAAATGGATTTCATAAACCTTATTAATTCACATTAACAGCAAAAGAAATGGTACCTATCGTCAAAAATGATAACAGAGACATCGTACTTCAAAGGCAAAATAGAATAAACAGACAGACCCGGAAAACATTGAATTCATTGTGACGACAAAAAACATCTAAAATGTTCATAAACAACGAAGCCAAAGGATAAACAAACATCGAAATCGGATTAATTATAACACAAGAATAAGATAGCTGGGACAAATCTAAAATAAACATTGCATTCAGATATCGTGAAGTATATGGCATATTTTATACCGTTGATATTTGAATAAATGTAAACAATTATTGTTTATTCCAGATCTAAAAGGCAGAGAATGTTTAAGACATAAATAATAAAAGACAGACAAAACCATCGGATCACCGCCGAGGACACAAAATAAAAACAAATCAACATGAAAATAAATAACACTCGAACATAATACAAATAACGTATTGAGGTGAAACAACACTGTTTAAACAAATAACTCAGAGTTTAAAAATAAACAAGTGTGACATGACATATTGAATTTCTACCCATAGAGACACAAAAACACTTGAAAAAGCTGAGGACGGAAAAAAACTCACCAGTAGAACAAGCCGATAATCACGGGAACCAAAAAAATAAACAGATGCTAGGTTAGAAACGAAGAACAGGGGCGCTCAACATTTTGGAAGAATTAAAATAAAATTTAAAATAAAAATAAAAAATAAATACAGAGGTATTCGAGAAACGTAAATTACCTATAGTTATTTCTAATCCCATCGACTAACACGAGGAAGCGAGATTACCCGTTGGGCTTAGAACTAAAGGGAGGCTGTGATGTTTTGGACATCCACAAAAATAAACGATAAATAATAAAATAACGTGCTCTAAAAATTTTTTGTTTAAACAACGACGGAAGATTTATTGACAGACAGGCCTTGAGTAAACAGATTCCCACGGGAAAGGAGAGATCGGAGGACAGTCAGGTTTGGAACTTGAGTGCGTTGACAGCTCCATGAAATCTATACAAATGAGAAGTGTTGTGTGAAATTGCAGTGAATTAGTGGATTCAGATGGTGTTAATAGTATTGTGGAATTTTGAACTAAAGTGAAATATTATTGAACCGGTTTTGTGCGAAGTGAAAGTGGTTGGACTCAGTGAGAAAACAATTAATAATAATGACAATAATAATAATTGGATAATTTGTAGAGCGCCGTTTTGTAAAAACCCACCTCAGGGGCGCCAGGTGTTGTGCAATCGCGATTGTGTTATAAAGTTGTGTTGATTTAAACGTGATTTCGTATACAGTTCGAACTAGATTGCTTGTCTTAAAAACATGAAAATAATAAAAATAATGATTGCGTTTTTAAAATAGAGTGAATGTACTTAAAGGCAGGAAGTGTTTAATCGGGCTAAGTTATTGATTTGGCGAGATGGCATTCTATCCACGGAGACCGAAAACCAGAGAATCAAATAGATTATTAACTGTGGGTTCGAATCCTAACAGATTAGGGAGGTACAATTTTATTTACAGGAATATTTAATTACCCTTTTATAAGCGTAGGGAGGAGGTCGAAAATTAAAGTGATTTAGCTATATAGTGTAACCAGGTAAGTTTCACACGAGGATTTGGAGGTGACTAACAGGGTGAGTTTTTTTATATTATTTATTAAATTTCAGAGGACCCTTTTAATAATAGGATACAACCGAGGTACAGGAACCGAGTTTGCAACGCCTGCAACCCAAATAATCTTCCCATAAGAAGGGATATGCTAGACGCATTGTCAATCAGCTGTGAGCGAGAGACGAGTCAACGACCTTTTCATATATAGGACGAGAGGCGCGGAGTACAGTCAGTCAAAGGGGAAGTTTTGCTAGCGTATGCCGTCCCAAATTGAAAGCGATCGGATGCGACCAGACGGAACAAAATGAAAACTTTTCTTCTGTTATTTGACTTTCTAATTTAATACTTTTCATCTATTATTTGACTTTCTAAGTTACGAATTGGGATGCACAAAAACAAATCTAAAGTCGAAAGAGGGAGATGGTAATCTCCGAAATAAAACTACCAACCGAACAACTTTTCTCAACAGGTATCTTTCGAGAGGTAGGCAGCCTCTTTAAATTAAATGCAAAAAATCAAACCAATTATCCGTTTATACCTTACCTGAGAGGATAGGTATTCAGTAGAAGTTACCCATACCTAATACACGAGGATGCTAGTAACCTCATAAAATAAATACTGGAACCAAATATTAAAATACAGACAGTCCTCATCCCAAATTTGGCATTTCGAGTAGACCTTACATATATCTCACATGATAATTGGCTGAATGGGTAGGCACACAACCTATCGTTAATAAGCAGGCAAAATGTCGACAAGATTGTCGTGTGTTATCTATGTATTGACCTAGAAAGGGATGTAAATCCCCGACGGCGTGGGAGTTACAACGTTTTCTGGAGGTGGCACGTAACTTAGGACCTTGCGTGTCACATTTTCGCGACTAGATTCGTGACAAGGGATGTCATGGTTTTCCCCTTCTACACTCAGTAAAGTAGATTTTCCTGGAGGTGTTTGAGATTGGGGCAATTCTGAAATTGGTGATGAGACCTGGTTTTCTTTATTCTGGCGTGAAGGTTGCCGATTTGGAACAAGGGGAGACCCGGCCGGTTGTGATATCCAGACACGCAGATATCGATCGCCTTGCTCAAATTATCATCCATCAGTTTTGTTTGGTAAGCGGAGGAGCCAATCTTAACTTGAAAAAAATTCATTTCCTTTCCTCTCCTTCCCCTCCCAAAATATATACATGGATGGCGCCGACAACTAACACCATAAATTTATCGTATGTATATCACATATATAAAATCTAACACTTTATTATATTCACATTACCCTACGATAGGTAGAATCGAGTAGCTAGGGGGGGGTGAGCAGGCGACTTAGAAGATAAGGTTTATGAAATGGTTTTGAAAAACAGCGGTAATGGATTCAACTCACTCTATCTCAAAAGAACCAAGGGATACCACACAAAACATAAATAACTAGGTTTCTAAACCGAGAAACAAAAACCCAACACAACGTTCGGTGAAGCCTTTTTATACTGAACCGTCACGTGAAATGAGTACGTTCAAGGTCGTACGTCACGTAGACAAACTAGGATGTACACACTTGAAGGGGTGTGTAATAAAGAAAAGACGGCAGGGAGGACCTTCCTGCCCCGGATATATATATAACCAAAGCCTTATGGAAAAGTTACCTACGGGACTTAAGGAAAATGTATCGTAGAAAGAAGAGAAGGAAAAGTTTGAAGTAGAAAGGGAAGATCATTACAATCGCCACACACATACAGATGAAATTCATATTACAGATCGCTTAGGATGTAAGTTGTCATTCTTAAGGTATTTGAGCAACTTCTTACTAACCACCTTTTCCAATACCTTTGACAGTACGGAAGTGATGGCTATGGGGCGGTAATTGGAAGGATCAGAGCGGTACCACTTCTTGGGGATTGGGTGGACGATCGCTTTTTTCCAAAGATCTGGCACCTTTACAATTTTGAGTGAGAGTTTAAATAATTTTGATAGCACCGGGGCTAATTCTGCAGAACCCCTTAAGGAAGTAACTTAATCACCAGAGCAGGTATTCCGTCTGGCCCGCAGGTTTTATCGATTTTCAACTCGTTAAGAACCCGGAGAAACTCATTGTTCCAGATCTTTGATTCCTTCATTTAGAAATCACAGTGCGGAATGAAAGGAAGAGTTTCTATGTTATCTTGAAGAGTTGAGTGTTCCGCGCACTTTTGTTTAGTAACTCAGATTTTTTGCGGGCTGAGTTAACCAGCCGGTCAAGGTGTAAAAGTGGTTTACAGAAATGTCTCTCAATTCCGTCTGCCAGCATTTTGGCAATTCTTTGATTGTGGTCGCTTTTAGTTCTATTAAAAGATCTCTAGCAATCCTTTGCCCATTTTAAGTATTCCGAAAGTTTATCCACAGAGTAAATAATCCAGAGCGCATTTCGTACAGCGATGGTCAAACCACGGCTTTCTGCCCACTACAGAGTAACAAATGTAGGAGAGTGTAGCAATCCATCGCAGATGTGATTACCTCTCCCATCTCGCGTGCACAGATTGATGGTTCCTCTGAGCTAAAGCAGATCGCAATTCCAACGAAAGGTGCGGAAAAATGACTGCAAGCCGCCCCATTTTACTGTTCTGTAGTGTCATACTTTCCTATTTACATAATTGTCAGGTTGACTGTTTGTTCATGGAGAATGGGACAGGGGTTACAACAAATATAAGCAGTTTTATTTTTTGACAAACGAGATATTTTAGACACCGTTTCTTTTGTCGCGGCTGTTTTGTCTCACACCGCTATTTTAAAATTCCTACTCTTCTTCCCACACCTCTTGAACATCACGTCTCCAAGGTGTCTGCCTTCCGTCGAGATCTTTGCTCCCGACAAACGTTTCATCTATTTATTATCGTTACCGGCTTCTATATTCCTAGCGAGGGCTTAGAAAGGGAACAGATAAAAGAGAGATGATATTCAAAGAAAACAAATATTCACACCAGAGTCGGAGCTGCCTTTGATTAGGCTATGAAATATGAAATACGGGCTCTATATTTGTGATGGGAGGGGAAAGAAAGAAAAATAAATTATGAAGATAAAAAATTATGATCTTTAGAATTTCAAGTTTGTTTTCTAGAGTGAATGAACGAAAATATTGGAAGTAAAAATGAACTCACTTCCCTACATCCATCCGATCGACCTGAAACGAGGCAGATAGACTCGTTGTCGATGACAGTGCATTCTATCAACTAGTGGTAATCATGCATACATAGAAGGACATAAATGCATTTCTTTTAAATGGGATAACATTACAACAGTTAATATACGAAATAAATGTCGGTCCTACTCGATTTTGTGTGACTCCAGTCCCTGGGAAGGAAGGTACCATCCTCAATCAAACCCAAAAGTTTTAAAAGAAGTTTAAAAATTGATGTATTATACACATTAAAAGAAAATGTGTTTTCTAAGGGTTGATTTCTTTGTCCTTGAGATAGATCTCTGAAAATATTGATGTGAACCGAACGAAAAACCAAAAAAAATTGAAAAACCAGAACGAGCCGAAATGTTGTAGGTTGTATATTTATAAATCCGGCACTGGCCATTATAGCTCCGGTATGTTGAACTTAAACCATAAGATTATATAACGAGTCAGACAAATATTTGTTGGAAGAAATTTCTCTTTATAATATTTATAATAAACGTTCCTGAAGTTCACACCGCTCTCGTTGTCAGTAATTTATAGTTCAACACTCTCCTATGTTCAGCTCGCAGAGTCATTTCATTCTTGAGTTTCGAAATATCCCGAAAATATCAAAAATAAGACAATATTGTTTGTTCCTTCGTAATTTTCTGTTAGGCAAAACATTTTTTCAGTAGCGGTTCAATGAAATATTTCATAGCGTGAAATTAATTTATTAAAGAATCCAATTCGCAAAGTCGTAAAACTAGACTGTAAATAACCTGAATGGAAAACAACTTACTTGCTTTTATTTCTATATGTTTTTAGATGAAGGCTGGCATTGGATGTGCAAATTTATTTTGATGATAAATACGTTAACAATAATAATCGCAGCAATAATGATTCAAATTATATATATTTTCTTGTTTTTTTAATCGAATGATTTTGTAGTTTTTTTTTTACTTCGTCGACCTAGAACTTTATAAATACATAATAACATCGCAGTTTGTCTCAGCGTATTGTTCGGAAAATAAACGTTTGAAATTATTGAATTTAAATAATGATGTACGTTTATGTAAATTTAAAGTACTTAATAACTTTGAAAAAAAGTCTTTTGTTAAATTCCTGCAAAACCGCCATCAAAACCAAAATTAAACTTTTCTTTACTACGGAGCTATTACAGATTTTGACTATTCAATTACATGCAGAGCTATTTGATTATAATAGACTATTCGCGAATGGTATATGAATACTAGTATAATCATGTAAATTGTACAAAAAATACAATTTAATGATATCATAAAATTTTCATTCCCTTTTGAAAATGCTAAATTCTAAAGACCGAAAATTATTTACACATTTTCCGAGACGCCGAATTTTCCCTGCTTCTTTTCTAAACTTTAAGTGATAGGCGGGTACGTGGGAAAACAACGTCAAGCCGAGCTGGCGTGGGAAGACCTACGTAGATATTTCACCTCACCACAGTTCACAGACCTATAGAGTTAGGTCAACACCATCACACAACCAAATAATTTCTTTTGTGAAAGATTCACAGTTTCACTTTAAATAATGGGTTTAAAAAGAAAGAATGCACCCAAATTTCAAATAAAGATTCTCGAGGCAAAATTATTATTTCGTTTGAATTATATTTAACTTCCAAATATTCTGTTGCTAACTGTATAAAGATGGTTTCAGTGGCATTGGTGTAATTATTTTTGTTAATATGCACAACAAAATAAATTGGAATTTTATTCAGTTCGGCCTAACGAATTGAAGGAAAAAATATGATGATTGACAAACACTGATTCTGAGAATGCTTGAGTAACGTGAACAGTGAATTAATAGTTATTCTTGAAAATTTATTAAATAAGAAATATGCTTTAGTTTTCATATATTTGGGGCCAATGTCGGGACCCGCTGGTTTTCTCGTTACGCCTTCTACTCTGACAATGGACTAGGACATTTGACATACAAAAAAAATTTAAGTTGTAATTATTTTCTGACTGTTCCGCTCAAATCCCTACTTTATCTCTACAAAGTTCTAGGTCTATGTATATAGAGTATATGTATAAGAGTTTATAACTACCATGAAGCCCTTGTCTTCATACGCGTAATTGTATGTGTTCATATATATTTAATATTCTTTTTTTTAATGGCTCCTCAGTATAAATTTAATTAGTTAGTATGTATGTATTATATTTATTGAGTAATGAAAATATAAACCATAAATCTGAACATAAATTTATTTTGTAACCATATGTACTCATGTAACATCCCGTACCCACTTATATATATTAAATAAAAAATAAAAAAAGGATCCTTTAAACGTGTGTTGACTATTTCTACGTGCCTACATACCACCACATCGAAATTCCAATTGGAAACATAATATCTCCTAGATACATTGATGTATTACTAATTTATTTTAATTTAAGAATTCATTGAAATTGGAGGAAAACCCGTTCTTAAAAATAAGTTTTGGAAAATCGCCGAAGGCGAAGGAATTAATATTTTTATAATAGAACGGTAACGAAGACTGTTGTCAATGTCGGAGAATTAATTTAATTCGTGGTCAAGTATAAAACACGGGCGAAGCTGGGTTCTAAAACCATTATGCTCAAAGTCTTTGTTGTAAAAAAATTATCTTGCATTGTGTTAAAATAATTTTCTTATAAAATGTAAATTCACGTCAAATAATTCAACATGCCTGACAAATTTCGGAAAATTGTTCAGGTGACTTCAGAAATTGGGAGCGCTTAATTTAATAATAACTAGGTATCATTGAAATATTACAGATGGTCGCAAATTCCGTAGATGTACTACAAATGAATATCCAATCACTTAGGTGTATGAAAACAACATGGTGCGGTTATCTATGAATAAATTTACACCCTTAAATATGGAAATTATTGAATTAAAGTATATCGTTCACATGTAAATAGCTGAAAAATAGATTACAAAGGTAATTAATTGCCTACAAGCTTTTTTCTATTTAGGTTAACATTACTTTGCTTAATAGGTGCTTTACTACAGAGAAGTGTTCTGCTGTGAATTAGCGATGAGTTGTTCATGAACGAGCCGCACAATTGAGCTAGCTCTTTTTGACTAGCCGTATTGGCACGACTCCCAGTAAACCGTAAAACGGCCCATTTGAACGGTTATTCTTTTTATCGAGAACTATTTTGATGGCGCCATTAAAATTAACCAAAAAATAATTGTTATTACATACTCATAGACGTGAATGGCATCTGACCGTCCGACATCTGGACTTGGAAAGATGTACCTTACCTAGTAACTAACTACTTAAAGCATCTATTTTTTCTCGTGGTACGAGGCGGCGTACCGGTACCAACAGTCGCACGATCATTCATACGCTTACGCTGGGAGTCCTATCTGGGGAGCCGTATCGGAGGAGATCATGGCTCCCGTTCTATTCGACTTGACTCTTTGAGCCGTACGAAAAAAATGAACGGGTACCGTGGATCCCTCTCTTAATGTAATTAGTCACTACCCAACGCTACTGTGAATGCATTGGTGGAATTATCTAGTCGTAGTTATTTATAAGTTATAAATAAACGAATGCGATCAATTAGGTATTGGCAATCTACAAACTATCATGCTGATTGATGCTTTTATACTTACGCGTGCCTACTGGCGATACTGAAAGAAAAACAAGAAACATCCTATTTTATATTGATATGTGTAATCAATAGTGAATATTACGATTCTAATAGCTTTTTGCAAATGTGCAGATGGATTGAATCCCATAACTGATATTGGGGTACCTTTTTTCGCAAATGTGCAGATGGATTGAATCCCATAACTGATATTGGGGTACCTATGTTTGCAAATGTGCAGATGGATTGAATCCCATAACTGATATTGGGGTACCTATGTTTGCAAATGTGCAGATGGATTGAATCCCATAACTGACATTGGGGTACCTATGTTTGCAAATGTGCAGATGGATTGAATCCCATAACTGATATTGGGGTACCTATGTTTGCAAATGTGCAGTTGGATTGAATCCCATAACTGATATTGGGGTACCTATGTTTGCAAATGTGCAGATGGATTGAATCCCATAACTGATATTGCGGTAGGTACCTATGTTTGCAAGGTGACCGGATAAATCATCACAATGATAATTCATCACATCTTTAAAAAGAACTTTATTAACTGGGTTAAGTAGGTTAGGTTAGGTTAAATTTTTTTTCATTGTTTCTAATGACTTTATATCACTTTTTAAAAGTGTGTTGAATTGGCACTGTGTTGAGTTATCATGGAACCGTTTGCAAATGTGCATATGAATTGAATCCCATAACTGATATTGGGGTACCTATATTTTCTGAGGCTTGGTACATTTTATTATAAAAAAAATTGCGCATTGGTTTGATTTGAAGTAGATACAGGCAAATATTTTGAAGTAAACATGTTTGTGAATTTATTTGTGATCACCGATAATATCGAAAGTTTCAAAAAAGTTGTACGGACTAGTTCGGAACACCCGTCCGCAGTTCCCTCTTACGCCGCAACTCCCCAAAGATTGTGGGTGCGTAAGGACGTTTTTCAATCATCAAAAATAACTATTTTTATCTAGCATCAGTCTCATTAAAAATATTTACCTTTTCACACCTTATACCATGAGGAATTCTTTGTCATTTTCAAGTCAACGATATTACCTTTGATCAAATCTTAACTACATCAAATAAATCTGTTTTATTTGTCTTAACAAAAGCACTCGAGGGATGAGCTTTAACATCATGAACTTACGTTACCTTTTTTGTAACTATTTATAATAACAAAACATAATTTTTATCATGTGCTATAAAAACTTTAAAAAAAATGTTTTTTTTTTAAATTAGAAATGACACCATATTGTTTGATCAATATGTTTCACTTGGTTAATAAGAACGAAAATACTTTTTAATAATAATATTAAGCGACTTCTTCTTATATGACTGAAACCGTTATCATTGGATTCGTTGCTGTGTTTGTGTCTTTTTAGGGTATATGAAACTAATTTTTACAAAGATCATTTGTGATATTAAATCTGACCTGATTACAAGCGATACCTACCTGGTCAACGTTTAAAATGATAATAAATTATGGTGATAAAAGAAAGTTGCTTTTTTATTTCAATAACAACCTAATAAAGTTTTCGAATTTCTCCAAAATCTCGATCAAGTGGTGTAAGAGGCACTTATCGTTTATTGTTTTTATCGTTCAAGTGTTTACTCTGCGACATTTTTTATGTGCAAATTCTGAAATGATGGCATCCAATGTCATTTGTCGTAAAACGTAATTTACACATGAAAGCAGAGAACGCATCGAAATTCGATGGTGTCGATTTGTTGATGGGCTTCTTGCATATTTTTTTTGGTTTAGCGAGAAACATTGTTATTTTTCTTATCATTTTTGTTGTTTTCAAAACCGCGTCAATTATTTAAAAAGTACATTTGTAATGCCAACGAAAACTGACTATTTTTTATTCTCCTAAAATTGATCATTATTGAGAGTCTTTTCCGATTTTATAAAACATTTAAATGATCTGTAAAAAGTTGCACCTTATGTAAAGTTATATATTTATTATGTAAAGTTATATATTAACTATGTTACGTTTATATACTAACTATGTAAAGTTATATATTTATTATCTTAAGTTTTATATTTATTATGTAAAGTTATAAATTTATTCACTTATGTATTTTGCCAACGAAATATAATAGAATAGAAATAAATCAAATTATTAATTTAATCTTTGAAGAAGATAATATCAGTAAACCTCAATAATCAGATACAGAAAAAAAGGTTACGGTTACGGTTACAACAAGTAACCTGAGAAGACACCTTATGGAACCAGAAGACATAGCCACATATCCAATGGCAACCCTGGTGAACTTTATTAAAGGGACCGGGTGACTGTTAAAGGGATGAGGTAAAATGGGAGATAGCACAAAGGGACTATGGCCTAAGTGCTCACGGGAACTATATGTAAACCGTCTCCGTTCTTAAGAAAAAAAAAATTTAAAAAAGTAACAAGTTGTGACTGTCACCTTTTTATTTCTTGTATTTTCCGTCCCGTTTCACGTTTATTTTAGGTTTATTAATATTATCTTCTTCGATGAATATTCTTTTTATGGGTATGTATAACTTTCAAAAGTTAATAAAAATTATGTATTTGTTTAAATTTACCCTATTTAAAATTTCAACTCTCAAATGCCTACCCAATTTGAACAAATTAAAAAATAATGTATCGAATTTCCTCAAATATAAATGAAAAACTGACGATATCTAAGTTGCAGCCTTAAAATAACATGGAATTTTTAAATGTTTTTATAGCATTTCCGTACTCTCTGCATAAAACCTATTAAAATGTTTTTTTCTGAGCTACTGAAAAATGAATGCAAGTAGCTCATTCTTTATCAATTTAATCTTTGCGAAGTACCTTTCTCCTTCCGCACTTGTTCCAAAAATGGAAAGATAGATTGTGATGACTGTACTTTATCAACGGGTCTGATGGACCTCTATCTCAAACAGGATCTAAGGCTGATCACAAAGAAATTTCAAAGCAAACTGTTCTAACCAATCAACTATTTCTGTCGACTGCGCCAAATGATAAAAGAAATTGAGAAGTTTGTTCGACGCTTCCAGGAAGGTTGAATGATTTTTCAGTAAAGTCCTCGAATCATAAAATAGTGACCGGCTGTTAACCCTACATATACAGGGTGTATCGGCACGTACCCGACAAACTTTAACCAGCTATTCCTTAGCATATTTGGAGTAAAAAATCTTATGTGCACTTTTCTGTCCGGTAACGTTTTTTTTTAATAAAAAATTTACTTTTCATATTTTCACTACATGTCACCACTGTTTTATCCTTTGTCAAAGTTTGAAAACCCATCTGGCAATATTTTATTTGAATTCCGTTGAATAATGCACGTGCTTACCTATATTGACGCACTTTTACAATCACAACGAAATGGCACGGCACCATTCGTCGCATTTTCAACTATTATTATTTAGTGTGTGCGAAAGAGCGAAGACGCTTTTCGACATACTTGCTTATAACAGCTGTTTAACACGAAAAGCAATGCCAATGACAGTGATGTAGTGTGGAAATTTTTATTTTTTTTGTTTTTAATTGAAAAAAAAATGCTACCGGACAGCAAAGTCCCCATAACATTTTTTATTCCAAATGTGCTAAGGAATAGCTGGTTAAAGTTTGTCGGGTTAGTGCCGATACACCCTGTATACTCAGTACGTCCGACAATTGAATTAGTTAGCGATCTCAGGGTTGGAGACTCGACATATTTGATTAGCCTGTGCAAAGGAGGATATTATAGCGGTTTATCCGATTACCAATCCTTTGATCAAATCTATTATCATCTCTGATGCATAGTGTTGGCATGCATGTGGATTTGCTAAATCTGTTTTATACCTACCTACGTATATATTGACGGCGCCTTCTTACGCCTCAGTAAAAATACTAATTTCAGTTGTGTTATTCAGAAACTACGGTTCAATGAACTCTTCGATTTGCTTTTAATTTGGGTGTTATCATTTTTTAAATTGGAAGCATTTGTTTTGAAGAAAACAGACAAGTGATAACCCGTTTAATGTTGAGCGATGATTCATCTTAATGCGGTAAAGATTGACGATTAATTTCATTCACTTCTTTTAGTTGCATTCACTTAAGACATCTTCTGAAATAGACTAAATTTTATACTTCTCTATAAATCCAGAAAACCCAAAACATGTAAATATTTTATTTATTAATTTAAACGCCCTAAGGGGCTTGGACATCATATATATTTTACATTATTTACTGCATAATACAGTGCCAGCAACGATATAATTTACCAAAAAATAACATAATGCATGGGTACATATAATTTTCCAGATATACATAATATAAGAAAAGAGAAAAATAAATAAACCAGTTTTAAAAGTGCAGATGGCATAAAAATAATATAAATTAACATGTTGATAACACGTAATTTACAAGTGAAAACAAGTTATTTATAATAAGAACTAAATTTAAAAATATGTGTATTCACTCCTACGTGATACTCATAATAATATAAGCTATATAAAAAAACATCATTCAAGAATTTATTATATAATGATAAACTTATATTAAATATTTCGATATTTGAGGTGAATTTGTTTCCAAGTATATGAAGGCGAGATAAGTGCGTGTGTGCGGTAGTTAGACCCAGAATTATTTTTGTAGGATAATATTTATTGTCTGTTTGGTCAATTTGCTACTTTAAAGTGGTAGAGATGCAGGAGCTCACAACAGTCTAGTTTGGAATGAATAATTGTGTACAAAATCATTTATATTTCTTTTAGTATTTAGTAAGAATGTATAGTTTATGTGTTGAATAGGTACTTGAAGTTTGAAGTAAATAAATTGGGCTGCGCACGTTCAATATTTCTTAAATGAATTTGATGGCATGGAGATCATACTATCGAATTGTATTCTAACAACCTGCGTACTAGCGACAAATATACGATTTTAATAACTTCCAATGAATCGAAGTCTTTGATAGTTCTGATTATAATAATATTATTTATATATAATATAATATATTTAAGTATGTTAGTTGTAAGTCTCTAACTTTAAGCCACAGTTGTAAATACGTATTTCATTTTAAGTCAGTAGTTATACGTCTTCGTCCTAAGCCACTAACAATAAATCTTTGAAGTCACTTGTTATAATTATACATCTTAGTGTTAAGCCAATTATAATTACTAGTAAATTATTTAAAAAAAACGGCGCTACAGAAATCAGCCAAATATTATTATCATTAAATTTAAACCTTCCTTTGATATAATATTGTAAAAAAATATATTTTAATTGCCATTTTAAAAATTGCAACTGATTTTTCGAGAGTGATGTCTATATGTCTCTGATATACTCTCTATGTATGCGGTTATCACATTATTCTTTTTTCCGGCCTTTTCTTCTTCCGTTTCCAAAGAGATAAATTATTGCGTTGAGTATTTATAAAAATTATCAGTTAGCAGTGTGCAACCGGTGAGGGTCTCTTGGAAAATATAATGTCGGTCTCTGTGGGTGGGTGCATGAGTACTTTATTTTAAAGTACTTTCGGTCTCTAAACAAAGGCGTAACAAGTGCCTGGGCAGACGGGACACCCAGTGGTACTTTTAATCCATCTAAATACCTACGCCTTTTCCACGATCATACCGCGAAACTTGGGGTGATTAATTAATGATAATCTAGGAAAACATCTCAATATAGTTTTTTATACAAAGCAATTTTAATTTCAAGAAATAAATTTACTAAAAACTTCCCGAGTGGGAACGCTTTGTAAACAAAACAAAAAAAATATAATTTTTTTTTTATTACTATTGATAAAAAAAATCTTGAATTTTCGTGGTACGAGCTTCTGTGGCGGGCGGGCTGACGGTCTGGCTTTGTTTCTAATAAATATCTACTGTTTTATTACGAGACTGATGAAATTTTGCACACTTGACCTTGAAAACAATATGAAGCTCACTATTTACATAAGTTTTTTGAAAAGCTACTCCTATCCCCTATTATCTCCTCTTAAAGAGTATTTTGATACGTCTTTTTGATATTTTGTACACTTGTCGACCAAAACAAAGGAAAATTATTGTTCACATCTTATTTTAAAAAAAACTGTGTAAAGCTCGGGTAACACCTGTGACTTCAGCCAGTATTCAACATAAAATCATATAGAATCTTGTAGACACTTCTAATTCACAGAACAGAACAGAATTTAAACAATTCATCAAATTTAAGAGTTAATTTTCAATTTCTGTGAAGGTTCTATTCACGTTCTGTTCATTATTTCAGTTTGTTAAACAACTGGCCAATGGTAATATAATAACAGAACATGAATAGAACCTTCACAGAACTTATATCAACTTTTAAATTTGATGAATTGTTAAATTTTAAGTCTGATCTTCTGATCAAATCGGAAAATTGACAATTTCATTTAAGTAGAATACAACCAAAGTTTCGAGAAAACCAGTCTGTAAATAATACCAAAAAAATCTATTATTTTATATGAGTTAAAAATTTAAGCTTTAAACTTTTTAAAAATTGATTGAAATATATAAATGCATATATTTCAATCAATCAGTATGTTGCATCTGATAATTGTATATCCTTTTGATGTAGGTAACATCTTGTAATTACCAAGTAGGTACCTACCTATATCTCAAAATGGTTTTTTAAGCAATACCGCATGGAAGTCCCAACTGCTCCCAATCGTCTGGAGCCAGTGAGACTATTGCATCGCCAATTGGGGTATGTTGTAAGGCTGGTGGAAGTTGTGGGAAGGAGATTGAGAAGGAAGGTGGTTAAGCGTCTGGCTATTCAGAGCTGGTCACCAAACACGGCTGAAGCGATTTCAAGCAATGTTCTGAATAGTGGTCTTACACCAGGGCGATACTGAGAGTATCTTCCACTCTGGAACGTGCCGCAAGTGTACTATATATTATTTTAAAACTAGCTGACGTGTACCCGGCGTTTTCAATTTTTATCTACTTTTTATATGTATACGAGGTGATATCTCACAATACGGCGCTATACAAATTGTCCAATAAATAAATATGCATGTTTTATATTCATTAGCCTTGCGGGAGAAATTATCTAAATAATAGTAAAAACCTCAAAAATCAAAATCCGTTGCGTAGTTTAGAAGAACTAAGCGCACAAACAGATAGACACAAATAGCGGCTTTCTTTTATACTATGTAGAGATTAATAAATTGTGAAATAACAGAAATTAATCAAATAAAATTAACCTTCTATCCTTAATTTTAAATATCCCTGTTATATAGTTCAGAAGTTATTTATTATAAGTGTAATGTTTCTAGTTTGGAAGTCAGTTAATTTGTTTAGTTCAATACTTAAAGATTTTACTGTATATCGGCGATCTTTTCTTGTTACGCCAATGACTCAATGTGCACTCAATACTTGTATTATTTTTAAATGGTACGGTTCAAAGATATGGGATTATGTTACTGCCTGGTATATTCAATTTATTCAATTCACGTCGGAACAATACCCTCAATGAGTGCATTCTTGGAACCAACCACTTGCTCCAATTAAAGAGGTAATTGACTTAATTTACCAATAATAATGTAACCATTAGCATCTGCTTCAACAAGTTGACAGACCGATGGACCTTTCTGTAAGATAATTTATTATATATTGTTTATGAAATTGATTCACACAACAGTGTAAACACATTTCAAGTGTTTACCTAACTAATAAATCATTCTATTAGGCAATTCCGGTATTTCCGATTGCTTATTGTAATGTCATTATTTTATTAAATTAAATATCAAAAAATTACGTTACCGATCAATTTTATCGAATATTGTAATAAATTGTATTTAACATACTGTAAGGAATAGTAGGTTGGTTGATAGAAATTTAGACATATAAAAAAGGTTAGGTATCATTAAAGTAGCGAATGTAATGTTATCATAAAAAGATCGGTAAATGATAAAATATTTATTGCATACGTAGCCTTTTGAAATTACATCTATTGGAAGTTTACGTATGTTTTCGGTAATGAATGAATGCAAATCTTGGAATCGGAAATGAACCCACTTCCCGACATCCGATCAAGCTGAAACTCGGCAGATCGACTTGTTGTCGATGACAATGCATTTTTGTATGAAATTACAGCAGTAAATATATGAAAATATCCTTCACCATCGGCATCTGGCAAGGTCGGTGAAGCGATTGACTGCGGTCCCTGGTAAAGATGGCTTAATCCTCAGCCAAACCAAAAAAAAATACATTTTTAAATAGATTATAGTAAAAAAACTTTTATTTACGGGTTTGGTTTTTCAGCATGGTGGTTGAGTGTGCGCAATAAAAACTATATTACTATGCATTATGTCTTAAATGTTCAAAATATAAATACAGCTACTTACGGCATTATAAATAATAAAAAATTACATTTTAAATATTGTTTCGCATGGGTATCATTTCTATACTAACAACTTTGGTGCAGATTAGATGATTATGCTTACAAAATAAGATTATTGCACTTAGTGGGTAGGGTATTTTCACAGTTTTTGTCGAAAAATTATAAGAAAACAATTAGAATGTCATTTTTATTTTAGAATGATGTTAACAAATAATTTTCATATAACGATTTAAAATGTACCAGTTTCTATTTTCCGGCAAAACGACATGTTCTTTTTTTCCTTGAATATGGTATCAGGGACACCGCCTTACCAGCCAGTGGTATTTTCTGCAAAAATCATTTTTTAGATAAATATTATGAAAATAATTAAATTACACATTTTTCGCAGCATGACAATCACAAAAAAAAACACCATAAAATATTCCGCACATTTTTAACGGTATCCATAGATTATGAAAATCCCCTGTAGGATGGATGAGTACAGGGCTTATCAAAACTCGATTCGGCGACAATATTTAGGATGTGACCTTCTTGGGTAGGTAAATATATAACCTGTGTAACTATCACGGCCGATGGATAAAGGATTTATCAATAATGTTGATAACTTGTCATCGTTCCCGAGAACGAGATAGCTAACATACAAATAGTTGGGACAGGCTGTTTCACGGAATTTGAACAATTCATCAAATTCCAAAGCTGATTTACATGTTCTGTGAAGGTTATATTCAAGTTCTATTATTTTATAATTGGCCAGTTGCTTAACAAAACTTAAAGCACAACAGAACTTTTTTTTATTGGCAATTTTTTTGATACATACAGGTACATATATAAATTATACAAAATATAAGTCAGTAACAAAAAAATCCCACAAAGGCGAAGCCTGTGCGTGGGCATTATAAGGTATGTATTCAAAACAGTGGTGGTTACATTATCTATGGTTTAAATGAAAAAATAAATATGAATAAAGAAAAAAATATATTTAGTACATATAGTTATTTTTGCGTATTTAATTTTTTTTTAAAACAGTTTAAAAAGAAGTAATTTTTTTTTTAAATTTAGATGGTAACATATTATCATACATAGGTATCATATTCGTAGTGTAATTTATAGAAAAAATTCTCTCACTTCTAGATACTTTTTTACCCAGCTTTTGACATTTATTTTATACTAGTTTAGGTTTTGGCACATCTTGATGGAACTCGACAAGGAATTAAAAAGAATAGAACCATCACAGAACCTTTAAAATCAATTTGATGTCATTGTGAATTGTTGTTTATTCGTTGGCGATCTGCAGTAATGCTCGGGAATGATGACAAGTTAAAGATAAAATATTTATCTATCGACCGTGATAGATACCCTGGTCATCCTTGAAAAATGAGTATTAACACGAGCACGTTTCAGGACAACAAAGAAATCTGTGAAATTGTGGCCTCTTTTTAATTTTCTATTTTAGTTACCAGAAAGCTACAATATACGAGTACATCCTGCCAATTTTCAAAATTATCGTACTTAATTCCACCTCAAGAGCAAGAATGACTAAACTTTTATTATTTATTTATTATTAATTTTTTTTAAACATGACATATTACATATTAAAGTGAACTTTGGCTGTCCAAATAGGAGATTACCTGTTTTAGGACAGTCAGAAATAGGCAGATTTATTAAAAGCGATTCTTGTTTAGTCTAGTGTATTGACTTTTACTTAGTTATTGCACTTTATAAACTAAGAGGTGATTTTGCATATAAACGGCGCTATACAAATCATCCAAATATCTCACCTCATCTTGGTCATTCCTGGCTTAACTATTGGTCACAGTCATATCCAAGCATTTGAAATTTGGAATAAACTGTAAGACCCGTGATGAAATGCGGCATTCTGCATAATTTTCAGCCCGCGATGCTCTTCTGAGTTAAGCCCGTTGACTAGTGGTTCATATCCTAGCGATAGCAAGGTAGCTAAGCTTACAGCTTATAACATTGGGTTTTTACCATAGCTTATATATTTATCTGTAAAACCTACATACAAAACCTTTGCATTATACTAAAAACGTAATATTACGTTATGATTATCACACCACAATTTTGGTAGGTACCTAACACCTTATTTTTGATTCGAATTTTCGTACAGCCTTAAACAAATTATAGCAATGAAGTTTTAAGAATGTTTGCGGACCCTCGAGAAATATTCAATAAGATTGATTGTAGTTAACCGCTTAAGGACTGCGCCCGAGTAGTATCATATGCGAAAATTCCCACATCCGAGATAACTCGGGCAAATTTTACACGCATAAAGACCATTCCCAAATATACTCGTGTAAAAATAAATACGATTTATGGTATGTGGAAGCGAGACAAAAGACAGCTGTGGTGATTTTAAACGGTGTACCAACCCCCAATACTAGGCCCACATTATGCACCATAATAATCAATTTTTGTTCCCGTTATGGCTATTATGAACGATATATCTAGTATATAAAATTCATTAATAAAATAGTGTTTTTTTATATTTATTTTTTTTATGATTACTGAAGAGGTTAAAGACAAGTTTATCTCCAAACAGCCTGAAATAAAAAGTGTTACAACAACCCTTTTTATTGCTGTCAAACAGACTAATTCAATAGTCAACTTTCGTTTTGATGATTACTTCTCACTTACTGGTCTGATGTCCGAAGATATTATAATTTAACATTATAATAACAATTAGATGAACCTCAATTTCTGTCCTATGCATAATTCATGATAAAGGTTATAATGGAGTTGTCAGCGGCTACCCATTATGGCGATTTTAATTATTGGTGTAAAGGTAAGTTAATTATTGTTCTGCTACACGAAAGTTGATTGTAATCTGGAGTATGATGTAGCATTTAAATTTATATCCACATAAAAGGTATTAATAAACAAGTTCAGTGACATGCGACACCGGCCGCAGGTCTTTTTATGCATTTTAATGCAGTTTTATATGCGTTTGATTAGTAATTCGCAGTGGGTCAGCGGGTAATAAAACCTGTCAAATACATTCGTCAAATTTATTATCCGCGTCTGTGCTAACTGTCTATTAGTATATTTGTTACTGCGTTAATTTTCAGCAAAACTTCCGAAACTTCACTACTTTTAAATTTTTTTTATTTATTTTTTTATTTTAGTGGTGAACCAATTTATAACTAACTAATGCAAGGGTAGGCAGAGAGGACGGACCGCTAAACAACTCGGTCTTGGCACACACTCCTTGCCTCATTCACATTCATACACCGACATACATACTCTTCTATTATTATGACTCTTGACATGGTCCGACTCAAGTATCCGGTTCACTTGATCGTGCCATGTCTTCCTCGGGCGTCCCCGACTACTTCTACCATTCACATTTGCGTCATATATTATCCTTACACTCCTATGTTCGTTTATTCACTCTACATGCCCAAACTATCTAAGCCTCCCTTTCTTAATCTTACTCTTTACGCTTACATTATCTGCCTTGCATTATCTGCGGATGTCCACGTATCTCGCACTATCATACATGGTTTTACCACAAATAAGCTTAAGGGATCTCATTTCTACAGCATCAATCTGCTTTCATCCGTCCTCTGCCAGTTCCATGCCAAACTGACATCAGGGTAGGTACCAACACTCCATTGAGAACTGCTAGCTTCGCTTCTTTGGACAATTTTTTTAGCGCCAACTGAGTTCAGTCTTTCATTAATGGAGTTACCTACATTTACCCTTCTTTCAAAATCTCTGTTAGCCTTCCCATCTCTCGTAAACATACTTTCCAAACACACAAACTCACCCACTTGCCCTAATGTATTCATCATTCACAACTATATTGTACACTGTTTTCGCACTATCTCTTTCAGACACCATGACTTTAGACTTACGTTCTTAATTAACTCGTTATTCATACATACTTCGTTCACCCTAGACACAAGAGACTGTAGATCTTACATGCTGTTATCAATCAGCACCGCATCATCAGCATACAACAGGCAACATACTTTCAGAATACACAAATTCGCGCCCAATCCCACCTCTTTCAATTCTTGCATACAATTATCGATGTATACATTGTATAACCACGGTGACATTACACAGCCTTGCTTAACACATGTTGTGATATCAAACCACCCGGTAAAACCACCGTTCACCCTAATACACGCAAAGCTTCCCTCGTACAGAGATGCAATTGCCTGTGTAAGATTTGTATTTACTCCATACTTGGATAACACCTTCCATAGGTTTTTTATGCCGACTCGATCGTATGCTTTTTTTAGATCTACAAAGGCACTGAAAAGTTTCTGTATTTTTTCCAGAAATTCCACTTCCACTCATAAAAGCACCTTGCACATCCCGTATCTCATCCTTTGTTTCCATTCTTACCCTTTATATCAAACTTCTACCATACAGCTTGCCAACTGAACATAACAGGCTAATGGCCCTATGATTCCCACATTCCATATGTGACCCTTTACCTTTGTATAACGGCATTATCCCTCTCCAATCTAATGGTGTGTAACCCTCCTTTAAACATTTGTTAAAAAGTTTGCACAACCATCTGAGAATTATAATATAGATATAAAATATTTCATAGGAACTTAACCTATTATATTATGTTTCCTTATAATGTCTTATATATGGTACTTAGTAATTTCCAGGTGGCATATTCATAAATACCCGACACGTTATCTATTCAGGATACCTCTCCCTTAATCAGTATCATTTTAAAGTTCAAAGGTCGTGCATTATTTTTAAGAGAATTTTTTTTTTAAAAGAGTTGACAATGATGTGCATTGTATTTGAACAAAATTTAAGTCAAAAGAATAAGTTAATGCAAGTAAAACAGTTTTTAAAGTTTTTTTTATATCATACGCACTAGAATGTAATCACATTTTATTAACCTAACCTAACCTAACCTGACAAATCAATATTCGTCTAAATTATCTGAAAAATAAAATTTGCTCTTATAATCTCTTAAATAACTGACGTATTAATCAAACACATTTGATATTTACACAGCTACTTCGGACGGATAACGCATCGGGTATCGATGAATATGCTACCGGGTGTCGTGTTTAGTGAATATGTGTGTTTTTTGCGTGTGAGTATGTGTATATATGTAAGAGCAGTGAACAGGTTATATCCTTTTAAATTTGGTGGTAAATCCAAAAAAAATTGATCTTAGAATTTAGAAAAATGCTTCAAAGTAAATTGCTAAAAATATATGTTTTTTCTATACAAAATTCAGAATAGTTTGAAAGTATCACTACATGGCTCTATACATCACGCAGAAGTGTGCCAACATCTTTCACCTCAGAATAAACAGTTGAGGTAGTCTATTTTGATCCCTCAGACCAAATCAGAGAAAAACAAAAATGGCATTAACATTTTTTAATCATTCCAGGAACGGCAGCCTGCTTTTAATCATCGAATGCAATTAAAATATGAACGTTTGAATCACCACAGGATATGTTAGTACAATTTGCTCTTTATGAAACAGCGTAATTTGAAATGTTTTCCATTTGGGCCATTTACTGACGGTTGTCCAATTAATTAAAAATTACGAGACATTACACGCACTATAAATAAAAATAAAAACACGTTAGCCAGGGAACTGGAGAGGTACTAGACAACTTCAATGTTATGGGTACCCACCGATTTTTTTTAAATGGCAACATTTCTTTATCTATTATTGTGGTTTGTTCTATTTTTTAATTTACTTTTTCTGATACTAAAAGGCTACTGAATTGATATTACAAACCTGCTTCTGAATGAATATTACAAACCTGTTTAATGATCAAACCACCAAATTAGTGTAATCTAGATGAATAAATTATCCCGTAGTAGAGTCATTAGTCTAGTATCGTGAACTAGATTCGCAATCAATGAAGTGATAAAGAGTTGAAAATTCAATTAATTGTTATAAAATGTGAGGTACCTACTTAAAAGGCAATGACGCCATGATACGGTGTTGTTTTCCTAGATTATATTGTTTGAGTAAGTACTGAAGTACCTATCTATTTATCCGACAGTTGGTTTTACCTACAATACTTTTAATATATTTTTAATAATATAATATCAAGATACCCAGGTAGGTACTTGAATATATAAGGTAATCATTAATAATTTAGAATCAGGAACCTTTCATTTTTTATTCTTCAAAAGCTTATGTTTTCTTAGAGTTATGAGTTATAACCTATCGAAGTTTGGTTATCAGGGCTGCAGCCTGGATTATTTTTTTGTTGTATATACGCTTACCATAGACTAAAGATTCATGCATTACCGACAGCAAAACTGAAATTCAAATATAAAAAAACATTTATTTCATTTTAACGTTAAGTTCACAAGTACACAAAATAAAATTCTAATTGCTCTTACATAATAATTATTATGCACTGTAATATTAAAATAGAATACCTATTACCAAAATATCAGTATTAGATCAAGTAAAATATTTGTACAGTTGATTCCAAAGCGTTGGTGGTGTAATGGTCAGCATAGTTGCCTTCCAAGCAGTTGATCCGAGTTCGATTCTCGGCCATCGCACTTTCTTTTTGACATGTTTTTTCTCAACTTTTATTTGTAGGTTTTTTTGACATCTTTGACTTTTATAATATTATATTTTAAACAATCTTTCCGTTATCTTTTCGAAGACAATTTAATAAAATTAAAAACTATAAACTCCGTATCTCCGGAAAATTCCATTTTTTGTTTATAAGAGCGAAATTTTTCGTTAAAACTAAAAAATTTATTTGAGATTTTTTTTAATCATATATTGTAACGAATATCTATCTAGTAGGTACTGTTGATATTCTACTTTGTTTATTTTTGTTTTAAAATATAAACTATAGGCCATCCAAGAATTCTCTTTTTCGTGACGTGAAAAAAAAAATTTCTCTTATTACTGTAAAAATTTGACAATTTAAACAATATATTTATATTAAAAAAAGCATTATGATCAGCATAAATTTAAATTACAAATGACCGGTTTATTTGGAACGCAAATAAGTCGTAAATTTTTTTCCGTATAAAACGTTTTTTGCAATATTTTATTTTGTTTTTCATTATACTTACACAGTAGAAAGAGATGTATTTTTTTAAATAATTACAGTCAAAATGCCAACATTGCCTCTGAAATCATGCAAACTTTAATTCTTTAATTACAATAAATAAAGTACATAATAAATAAATAAAGTAAAACGAGTAAAATGTTAGTGAGTAAAACTTCAAATTGTAATATTTAATTATTGAAGAAAATATTAGCGATTCCTGAACGAAAATCTCAAACATAAAACCCAAAAAACATAGATCACATCTATGACATGAACCCATGACCCTTGCCTTGCCGGGGTCCTAGATGTGACCTATCTTTTTTTTGATTTTTCTCTTTCAGATTTTCGTTTCGGAATAGCTAATATTGTCTTCAATAATTAAATAAAATATGTATTACATTTCGTTACTAGATATTTGCTATACCCTTTGATTAAAACTAAGTATTCCGTTTGGTTGGTGATATAAAAATAAGTATTCCGTTTAGTTGGTGATGAAAAATGCAACTATAAAGGGTACCTACATTACCAGTCATAATTTGTATTTGATATTTTTATACACTGTTATCCCGATGTTTGGCTATGATTGTCACGGAAGAAAAGATCATTCTTTAAAAATACAATTTCTGTCAAACGAGTAGTAGACGCGAACGCAACTAGCGTAGCGTGCGACTGACGTCGAACCCGTTGTCGACGCACAACGTCGTGTACCAACAAAATACTATGGCGGGTACTCACAAGCGGCGCGTATGCTACACCCACGAAACTCGAGTTGCTTGTAAGTATCTACGTACGAATGGCCTTCCGGTCAAATGAGACCCAGACAGGGAGTTTAACTTCGATCGAAAATTGGAACCGAAATATTGTGACGTCATATGATTGGCTAACTATATCCACCAATGAAAAACTCTGAAAGTCTATGATATAAGCGTTCAGAATTTTTCATTGGTTTATAGTGTATTAAGTAGGCTCCGAATGAGAATTTTACTGTCTTTATATTGGCAGATCTATGTTTTTTTAAGACCAATTGGTTTTATACAAAAAGCCCGAAGATATCGATCTAGTGAGAGATTTATTTATGGACCCAGAATACTGTCGGTTTGTTTGGTTCGGTTTGACTTTATGATTCTTAAATGAATTAAAAAATTGAATGCAATTAACAGTTTGTTCCCAAGTTGTCTGAAGCGTCAGATTTACACCCCAGGCTATAATTACAGTTTACTGTTATAGAAGTAGAATTTAATTGATTAAAATGTAAACGTATTTTACTACCAGTAAACTTTGTGTTAAAAAAAAAAAAATTTTCCCCTAATCGGATGGGATTCACATGAAATAGTGTCGAAACATTTAACGGTATTATCACGAAGAATAATGGTTTATGCATCCTACGTGCAGTTTAATAACTTTCCTCTTTATAGGAGATATTACAATGACTTCTCTCGAGAAGACACCTTTATTCTATTTGAAAGCCTTTTATCCTCACGGCTCAAAATAAACAGAAAATATCGCCTGCAGCTTGTACAAAAAAAAATTATCCGTCACTCTATTTATATTCACTCGCCGGTTATTTAAGCAAGTGGTTCAAATTACTTTGCAAATGGGAGCCATGGGTGGATTCATTACGTGGACAATTATTTGAATCGATGTAATTAATCACCCGAAATAAAAATAAATAAACTGGTATTTGTGTTTGTATCCGAAATAGGCTATTAATTAGGAACTAATGGTTCCAAGTCATTTCTTTACTAAAGCAAACTTTATAAATTACCCATTCATTTACCTTGTTCTTGTTAACCTCTCAGGCTATTACGGGGCTATTCTATTAGGCTAGACTAAACTATTCGATCTTGAGAACAAACAGCTATTACCCGTAGAGTCAATTTGTTCGCTTTTGGTAGCAGCTTATTTGCTCTCATTAAAATCGCTGTCTCTCTTGCTGTCCATAGTTAGACATAAATATGAACTAAACGGTGTTAGAGTGAGAAAACCAAGCTTTACATTCAAATATAGAAGTTAACCACAGAAAAAAAAGTGTGAACCTCTTTGAAATCAAAGATTCCGAACGTAATTTGAGAATATGTTAAAAATTTAGAAAAACTTTTTTTTTTTTTTTATTAACATTTAATATTTTGTTATTTTTCTTACCGTATTGTAGGCACAAAGTAGGTACCTTCGTGTATTAAAAATAAAAGTATCCGCCTAAATAAAAAAATAAAATTAGTTTCGAGTGTGCATCTGTAACTCTGGTTCAGTAAAACTTTTGCATTGAATATAAGTAAAATTTTCATAATTAGAAGAGTTTGTTTGGAGAATTCAATAAAGTACATACCTATAATATAATATTGTCAACGGAAAATTGTTTTAATTATAACTGGTTTCACTTTTTTAACTTCAATTAGACCAAGTTTACCTCTAAAGCTCTAACGCCGAACTACCGGAAACTACTGAATCTGGTCCCCGTGGACTGCCACTCGCATGATAATAGTTGAATTATCTTTTAACACTTTTATCTTTAATTTAAGAAAATATTTTTATGTGAAACTACAAAAAAAGTGAAAGTGAAAGTTAGTAAATTGTAATTTTTTGGTTATCAGTAATTTCATTTAAGTGTTTAGACGAAAAACCTAATGCTACGTATACATACGCGAGCCGAACTGCCGAACTGAACCCCAACTTATGGTAAAGGAACAAAGCAACCGCAAAGGGCGCGAAACGCCGCTTGCAGTTGCTTTGTTCCTTTCCCGTAATTCGTGGCTCGGTTCGCGTTTCGGTTCGCAAACGTATACGTCCCATAAGGTGAGCCATTTTTAAAACTTTTTCATGTTTGCCTATAAATTTTGTAGTTAACAAAGTTATATGTTTATTTCTAATAATAAAATTTGAAAAAGTGTTTCACCACCTTTCAAAAACAGTTATTAGTTTTCTGAAAAATTCCATTTATTTGGATTTTATAGCAAAGTGGAAAAATACATACAAATTTTCCAACCTTCTGACAGCATCTTAAAGAAATATAACGGTCAATATACCAGAGGCCTGAGGAGTTAACTATCATCGTAACTATCTGTCTAGTCGAGGAGTGGCAAGCGATGGCGAACGTCAATTCCAGAACATTTTTAAAAGTATTTTTTATAAGATTTTCTTTTAGTTTCTTAGAAATCTGAAAGCACTGCATAAATAAATCAAAATACATCTCTGTTATTATTAATCGGGTGAAAAAATTCCAAATAATAACTTTTCTCCTGGAAATTCAGAAGAAAGGTCACAACAAGTCACCACTACTTAGGCATTTATTTTTACTGGGTTTTTACAGACGATCTCACTTACGTGAGAACAACCCAGTTATAAAAACTCAGTTAACATACAAAGACACATTAATTCTCATATACCTAAATAAAGATTAAAATATAAAACAAATAAAAATTCAAAATTAAAAATAATTATGAAATACAAATTTTACAGAAAAGTAAGAGACGCAAGTAATACATAATATAATCAGTGCAACATATTATTTAACGATAGCAGATTTTTTTTCTGAATCCATACAAATTATCGACAAAAATATCTACTTCAGCACACTCAATCTTATTGTACAGTCTACACATTTGGGTCAGAGAGTTAAAATAGGCGATATTATTTTTTAAAATATTTAGAAAAATGCTTTGGTGTCTTAAACAATGGGAATTGGGGAGATTCATTTCAATATTGCTAAGACATAATGAGGTATCAAGATGGCCGTGGATAATTTTATGGAAACATATTAGGTCAGTCAATTGACTTCTTATTTTAAGTGTATTAATCTTGAAGTATTCACGACGTGCGTCGTACGATCTAAGATGGTCATGTAGTCCACATTTGAAAGATAAAAGTCTAAGCATTTGTTTTTAACCGATTCTATAATGTTTTCATGCCTGCAATAATATGGATTCCAAATAGTGCTTCCATATTCAAGTTTACTTCTAATATTACTCATTACTTACTACACACCTACCTATCATGTTTATTCGTTAGATAATATTTTAAGTCGACCAGTTCAAAGCTTTTTAAAATACTAGCGCAGACCCTTGAAACATTACACAATAGAAGCATAGAGGCGCTAATACCTACTAATATCTCGTCGAAACGTATTCCACTATTATCATGCGAGTGGCAGTCCACAGGGACCAGATTCAGTAGTTTCCGGTAGTTCGCTTTACAGGTAAAATTTGTCTAATTGTAGTTAAAAAAGTGAAACCAGTTATAATTAAAATAATTTTCCGTTGACAATATTATATTATAGGTATGTACTTTATTGAATTCTCCAAACAAACTCTTCCAATTATGAAAATTTAACTCAAATTCAATGCAAAAGTTTTACTGAACCAGAGTTAGGACCGGTTGTTTCGGAGAATTTGAACAATTTATCAAATTTCAACGTTGATTTCCGAGTTCTGTGAAAGTTCTATTCAAGTTCTGATATTATATCATTATAGGCTAGTTGCTTGACAGAAATGAAATAATAACAGAACTAGAAAATACCTTTCACAGAACTCGCAAATTAACGTTGAAATTTGAAGATTTGTTCAAATTCTCCGAAACAACCCGTCCTTACAGATCGTTATTATTTTTTTTATTTAGGTAGGTACTTTTATTTTGAATACACGAAGGTACCTACTTTGTGCCTACAATACGGTAAGAAAAATAACAAACTATTAATTTACCATTATAGGCGTGAAAACACGGTAGGTAATAAAACAGTACAATACTTTCACGAAGTAAAAATGAAAGTGATATGCAAAATGTACCATTAAAATATCTCTAAAATTACGTATGATAATAACAATATATGGAACAAAGAGATAAACCATTTCAAGTCAATAATGGATAAAAAATATTTATATTTCATTACCATTTTTCAGACGCTTCAATATTATTGTGAAGATATTGTAGGAGCCACTTGTCACATTAAAAAGTTAACAAAAAGAATGTGCGATGGCCGAGAATCGAACTCGGATCAACTGCTTGGAAGGCAACTATGCTGACCATTACACCACCAACGCTTGTGTTAGAGTATTGGAAAAATAAAATGTCATTAACCTGTTGAAGGCCGAACAGAAAAATATTAGTGGAACCCAACCTAACGTTTCACTAGCACCAGCGATGCTGATTTTGTTTTTATACATTTTTCGAAGCATTAAGGTCAAAATAGGATCGCAAATTATTCTAATAAATATCATACTAGAATGCTCTCATGTACTCCAAAGGCTCATCGGCGTTCAACTGGTTAAAAGAAATATATATAAGAGCAAATATATATATATATTATACATGATGTCCGGAAACTAGTGGTACAAGCGGGAAACTGGTGAATTACATTACATCACATTTGGGCTTTCGTTTTCAAGTAAATGAAGTCCAAAGTTTAAATTTTTAGGTCAAATATGAAAAAATCGGTCGCTACAGGGCTATTAGCTGTTATTTAAACATGCGCTGAGGCGTAAACACAGCTCCAATATTTTACTAGCCCTAAAAATTAACCGAATTAACCCCATTTCTCTTTCTTCGTTCTGCTGGAGAGGTCAATGGGTCACCAGTGTCTCCGGGTCTATCCCGCCACGCACCTGGTGGGCAGACGCATCAGCCGCCAAAATCTAGATATTCCTCATCCCTGGTATCCCTACTAAGTCACCAAACGCAGCCAAACTCTTGGGGTGGCATATGGCAGCGTAGTAGGTTATTTAATAAATGTTTTCCGGGGCTGTTTGATTTTCATTGAAGATTTTTATAAATTTTCCGTTTCCTAATACTTTTTTGATTATCCTCAGATTATTTCGCACGCGATGATTCTGCTCAAGGAAAACTACGAAAAATATTTTACAAATCACATAACAAACTATTTTATTGACAGGCACGAATCTTTTAAATGCGCAAAAATAATTGTGAATTCACCTTTTTAATATTATTTTAGATTGCGAGTAAATATTTATTTATATTTAACAAAGCAAAATGTTTACACGTGTTAAAATAATAAAAAAAATCAAAAAGTACACTATATCAATAAAAAAAAATGTGCGATGGCCGAGAATCGAACTCGGATCAACTGCTTGGAAGGCAACTATGCTGACCATTACACCACCAACGCTGTGATATAGGTTCTGTACGTTATAAAACTAATGCAAAAAGTAATACATCATAGTTATTATGTGACACAGGTAATCATACATTGTGTACTGTGTATGGCAGAAGGCAATAACAAACAAAGTTATAACCAATGACATTTTATAACAGAAGGCATTATCAAACAAAATTATAGCACAGGTGCATTCGGTGGTGTCTTCTAATTTTCGTAACAATGGGCTCCCAACAAAAAATCTTCCAATAATATACCGTTGCTTTAAAATACATTTTTTTAATCTCCTTGCTAAAGTTATATTTTATTATATACCCTCCTACCTACACGTATAACCTTCTACACTGGAACTCAGTACTATTACTAGTACGATTTCTTACAACCCTATGTGTAAGCTATGATAACGGTAACCGGATAAATCATCAAAATGATAATTCATCACATCTTTAAAAAGTTATATAAAGTCATGAAAAGTAATGAAACAAAAACTTTATTAACTGGGATAAGTAGGTTAGGTTAAAAAAATTGCATCGTTTTTAATGACTCTATATCACTTTTTAAAAGTGTGTTGAATAGTCACTTTGTTGACTTAGCATGGAACCATTGATAACACATGTTACTTGTAAATTTTAGATTTTAAACTTTAATACAATATTATACAGCCCTGATGAAGCCACGGTTGTAGCGAAATCCGGTCAGCATTAAGTATAAAAAATAAAAGTGGTGTTTACTAAGTTATTGTTTTATTTTAAATTATAATGTATCTACTTCATATGAACAAGTATATTATATTTACTTACATAAATGAGTATATACAGGCAGTAGCATGGTCTGTAGGCGCCTAATATTTTCGTCTTCCCTCTTCCGGTTACATGGCTAACATGCACCAGCATCAGGGTTGGCATCAGAACTCCGTTAAGAATTTCCATCTTTATTACTTCCTTTGGCAATTTTTTTTTAGCGACCACTTAAACATGTATTATAATGGGTAATTTTAATTTAAAGGCGGGTATGGGTACCTCCGGCCCGGAAACCATTTGTTGGATAACCAACATCTCAAATAGGATATCCACAGGTCACCCCAAGTCGTTCGATACGTTTGGCGACTTACCAGGGGTACCCGGGTTCTTGGGGTGAAGTTTGTCCGGATCTTGGCGACGGATGCGTCTGCCCACCAAGTGCGTGGCAGGCCGGATCGGGAGAGACTGGTTGAGGGAGACCTTTTGCAGGACTCTCAGAACATCGCCTTGCACCGCCGTAGATACATACGTTCGTCGTCACTCATGGACATACTGATCCCCAGATTTCAACCCGCCCCTCATACCTTTTTCCTTCCTATAGGTTATAACTTCCTCCCCTGCCTTTCCTAAAAAGACTCTCTATACAGCATTCTCAAAGATGACATAGGTCCGAGGGGAATTATTTTAAAAAAGTCAGATTTAGTGTACAAATATTACTTAAGTTGTTTTTAGACAATATCTTCCGCTGTGGATCAACCAGTACCTACCACAAAATCCTTCTGTTGGTTTTCGTTTGCTGTTTAGTTTGCACAAAGTTCTGCACAATTCTGAATTATTCTGGAAAACCCGTTAAAGATGGGTTCATAAAAGTATGTCTTTTTGGTATTTGGAACGTACACCTACTAGGTACTCTGCCACTTGTTTCGAAAGAACTATGGGATGGAGAAGGGCTGTTTTTCCGGGCCTAATTTACTAGCCAGTTTTCCCCTCCCTAACTGTGTCGGAATAATAATATTATGTTAGAAGTTCTAGTAAGGATCCGAACACGTCCCAATTACACCCAGTCAACAAAGTTAAAACATTATTCTAGGTATATCTAATCATATGCTTCAACTATAACTACATTGTTAGTTTGTTGGTTTTTGAATATAAATTAGATGTATGCAAATTTGTTCATACATCTGGTAGGAAAATATATAAAATATATTTTTTTAAATACAGTTTCATTCTTATAAATCTTAACTTTTTTCTTACATATGCAGGATTTCCATAACTAGTACACTTTGGGGGGTGATTCTACATGATTTTAGAAGTAGAAAACACAAATAACTTAGGAATTACAACGTTTTAAGGTACTTTTCAGGTAAAAAAGTTGGATTTTTGTATTCTTCTATGGAAAAATATTTTAGTGTATGGAAATAAAAGTTTCTTAAAAATTTATTAATTAATATTTACTTCTACCACCGTGTAGAATCATCTCCCGGAATTAGTGAACTTTACCCCCGGGCACCCTGTTATTACACATATCCTAAGAAAAGAGGTACAGCTTGAATCGCTTAATTTTGCAGGCGGCTAAAGAAGAAGCTAACTATTAATCCACTCAATAAAAAAAAATTTACAAAACATTTTCATGCAACCTAATGTATTATACAAGCATTAATAATATTTTCCTCCACGCCTTATGGAGGATATTTTTCAAGAAGTGATTGAGGATTGAGTACAGTGGATATTTATATATAGTGATAATATGCATGGTGTCCGGAAACTCGTAGTAAGGTGCAAACGGAAAACTGGTTAATCCCAAAAAAACTTTTTCCGATGTGAAAATTTCGTTTTCTTTACTTTTTTCAAATTTTATCGGCCACTAAAGAGCTAAAAAACCTTAAAGTTTGAGGGAATAAGCGTCAACGCATTTTAAAATAGCTGCTATTAACACTCTAGCGACCGATTTTTATTTCAAATTTGTACTAAAAAATTTCAACTTCGGACACGATTTACTCTAAAACAAAAACTCAAATCAAAAAGATTTTACCACAAATGTGATTTGGAACCACCAGTTTCCCGCTTGTACTATGAGATTCCGGACACCGTTTATTTAAACAAAATTCGACATTTTCCAACCATTAACCAGTGATTCCTGACACTATTTGGCATAAAAAATGTAAACGATACACGTCGTTTTTTTTTTTCAAAATATATTCTTTTCAATATATCGTCGTAACTCGTTTCAGTTGAATAACAACAAAAAAGTCATCGGTAGCCAAAATGTTATTGGTAACAAAATTACCTTAGGAATCACCGGTTAAAGTTAGTCAGGTACGTCGTATGTCTCTTATGGGCCTTTACACGATCCGACTTGCAGAACCCAATATGTTGGATCGTGTGTAGGCAAAACCGCCGATCGAATTATTATGATTCCCTTTGTCGGGCCGTTGCAATAATTATTTTTCGGTCGGTTCAACATGTTGGGTTCTGCAAATCGGATTATATGTAGGGCCAATAAACACCCTTTATATTAAACATCTTAAGGCCCGGTCTGAAATGAAAGGTCAGATCAGTTTCCATCGAAATGAATGTCACAAAGGCGTTAAACATAAATAGGGTTTTCTTGGAAATAATACAATAATGTATCCAATTTGTCATAAATATAAATATCATTGTGTCACGTGATATAAAGGGAAATTTGGAAGATTATTGACTTACGTTACATTGAATTGAAATGTGATTTTGTCGTGAATTACATTATTATCTTCTGGATCGAAATTTTTTTATTTATTTTTTAAAGGATGTAGATCGGAAAATTCTGGCTAGTAGACAAATATTTCAGTATTGTAACATCGCTTAGTTATCGCAATAATTTCATTATTTGTATTGTGGTCACTTGTAATGTTATTATTTTTTCTATACTATTGTCTCGTTATATTTGTGCTTTATTTTTTAAAAGTATTATTGTTAAATTGACGTGCTTACAAACTGCTTTGATAGTTTAGCAGGTATTATGAAGAATAAAAATTAATAATAATGCATTATTTAAAACTAGATTTTCATACTTCATGCGTTATTTAACTACCTATTTCAAACAAATTTTGAAACACATTACCTAGATATCTACTTACAAGCTGACATACCTAACTCTGCGGGTGCTAACATTAGGAGTTAATTAATAAACTAATAATTGTTTTATCCAAAGTCGTTTTGTATCCACAAAACCTACACTAGGTAAGTAACACCACAAACCGCAACGCTATATTGTGTATCACGCTGTATGAACTTTCATTAAAAATTCAAAAACACTTCAGCCTTGAATCAAAGGGAGACCAATTAAAAATTGACAAAAAGCGTGATTAAAGGGAAATCCATGAACAAATGAACCTTTTATAATAATTCTACGCCCGCCGTATTCCATAAGCACCGAATTCATCATCCATAATTCAATCAAAAGATTGCACTTTGGGAGCTTTTAGCATGTGAAATCACGGATCCCGTCATATAGTTGCTGCCATGCTTGACCAATTATCCAATTCAACTCGGCGCTGCAATCCTTGAATACTCGAGGCAATAAAATAAATTAAAAGGGGATTTGGCAGCATATATTTTTATTCACGTCTGTGTGTAATACCAACCTGCCGGATAGGGGTAAACTGACTGGCAATAAAAAACAGGCAATTAAATTTGAAAAAAATTACTCGCTTGGGGGTTAATATATACTATGTAACTAACTAACCATCACGCCGTTTCCCCGGAGGGATAGGCAGAGAGGACGGACCACCAAACAACTCGGTCTTGGCAAACACTCCTTGCCTCATTGACAATCATACAAGCTCTTCTATTATTCTGACTCTTGACACAGCCCGACTCAAGTATCTGATTCACTTGATCTTTCACATATGCGTCATATATTCTCTAATCTAATTTCTCCATCTAAGCGTCCCTTTCTTAACATCACTCATTAGGTTTACATCAGCCTTGCATTCTTTGCGGGTCTCCACATTTCTCACATGATTGCACATTGTTTTACCACACGTACGCCTCAGTGACCTCATTTATACAGCATTATGACTACTTTTATCCTTCCTTTCTCAGTTCCATGCTTCACTGCCATACATCAGGGTAGGTACCAGCACTCCATTGTGGACTGCTAGCTTCGCTTCTTTGTTAACGCCAACCGCGTTCGATCCTCTATTAATGGAGTTACCTACATTTACCCTTTTTTCGATATCTCTGTCAGCCTTCCTATTTTTCGTAAACATACTTCCTAAATACACAAACTCATCCACCTGCTCCAAGTATTCCTCATTCACAACTATATTGCACACTTTTTTCGTACTCTCTTTCAAACACCATGACTTTAGACTTACTTACATATTACATACTTCGTTCATCCTAGATATGGATCATCCATACTATTAGCAATCATCACCGCATCATCAGCATACATCAGGCAACATACTTTCAGTAATAATAGTTTAAGCAATATCAGGGGTTAATTTCAGCAGTTTAAATCCTTTTAAAATGTTTCGAAACCCGGCTACAAAATAATTGTTTTATCCTTTAGTTGCATAAAAAACCAATTATCTGAATAAATATAATCAGAGAACCAAAAAAATGTTATTTTTGGTTCTCTGTGTGGTGTAGATTCTTTCACCAGTTTGCGGTTTGTACCACGAGTTTCCGGACACCGTGTATGTGAAAAGTTGACGAGTTCATCACTCGTATTTCATCGGCATTGATATCAGCGCATCAATAATCCAATCCTGACTAACGTAGATATTAAATTTATATGGCGTTTTTTTGTGAGTGAAAATACATGTTTTTCAAATTATGTTTGAATCTGAGAGAGTAAAAGAGATGTGGCATACGGAGTAATAGTTGCGAATTTAGCATACGGAATAATAGTTGCGACTCTAGCATACGGAGTAATAGTTGTGACTTCATGTATGTATTTAAAATACAATTTCCTTTTTTAAATACATGAAGTAGAAACTGATACTAGGTCAGACCCGTGAAAAATCACGGGATATTATAGAATTTGTACAGCTCTAAATTTACATCCTCTTTTTAAATATATTTTTAAAAATTAAAGTAGTAAAAATAAAAATAAACGTTTTATTTATAACTTACAATTTATATTTTTTACATTAGCTCCACACAGATGGCTCTGAAGAAAATTATTTTGTCATGTTATCTTTGGGTATGCTGTGTGGAGGGTAAAGAAAAAAGAAGAGGAAGGAGAGGAAGGAAAGAAAGATCTTGGAAGGAAAAAGGTATGAGAGTAGCAATCTGGGGAACAGTGTGTCCAGGATTGACGGACGTTTGAATTCATCCCTCCCATACGGTATAAGGCGATGGGTCGAGAGAGGAGAGGTAAAAAGATCTTCCTAAACCAGTCTCTCAAAACCCGGCCCACCACACAGTACTTACGCAGACGCATCCGCCGCCAAGACCTAGATAACCGTCACCCCATGAACCCGAGAACCCCTGCTAAGTTACCAAAAGTAGCGATCCACTTAAGGTGACCTATGGCAATTCTAAAATGTACCTAAAATACATATTTTTTTTTATTTAAAGTTAGAATATAAATATTAAAGTATGGCCGAGAATTGAACCTCGAGCAACTGCTTGTAAGGCAACAACTATCAACTGTGGTGATAAATGTTGACCATTACACCTCCAACTAATGTAAGAACAACGGCATAAATTCATTATACGAGTATATGTACCTATTGTAAATAAGAATGTTTTTTTTTCATATTTGTTTTACCATAACGTGTCCTTTTCCGTTGTTTTATTTTTTTTCCAGAAAATATTATTTTTTTATTCGTACATAAATCATGTACGATTACCATAATACTGGCATGAGCCTAGTATGGTAGTTGAGAAATATCACAAAAATTATAATCTTTTAAATTTTATAATATATTTTTTTAAATAACATCACATCTGTAATAATTATGGTTTAATTGTTTGCGGCCACTCCTTCCAGTAGATGGTTTAACAAGTACGACGCACATTTCATAGACATAGACACTTGAATTTTCAAGGGTATTTTTTTTGGCTAGAAATGGATTCTGCTGATCATAACTATGCTATAAAATTTCGTATGAAGCAATTGCGTGTACAAATGAAGGAGTTATCATTTTTTTAAGAAAAATTTGTATGGTACTGAAATTAAAAATGAGGTTATCTCTGGAATCATAAGTTTGGCCATTATATCCTTACACACATATATACTGCTATTTATTTGTATTTTTTTGACATACTTCGTATTGTGGCGCAACTTGCGATATTTTTTTTTTAAATCCTCAAAGTTGAAAAAAACACTTTTTAATGTTATGATTCATTTTAATGCTTAAATGCTTTACATATGAGTAGGCTTGCAGTGTAAATAAAATATTGTAAACTAGACAAAGCATACAAGTTGCATTGCACTTACACGCCCATATACCTAACGAAACTGGTACAGTGAAAATACAAGCCCTCTAAGATTATAATAGCCATGTAAAATTTTAAACACCCATATGAGGTAAAAATTGTTTTTGTTATCTTATTATTTATTTATCTTTTCCGTGTATCTTTTTATTTATATCTTTGATTCTATGTAAATTCATAGAATAAGTGTATGTATGTGTGTATACATGTATGCATGTAGGTGCAGACATGTCTATTATTCTTTACTTACAGTGTTGTGTTCATCAATGTTGTGTTTGTCTGTAATTAGTGATAGTATCAACCAAGTTTAATTAATGTAATTGTATTTCGAGAGCTTTGATATGAATCACTGTTGACAAACCTAAGAAGAAGAAAAAAAATCGCATTATCTAAAATTAGATCAAACTCCCGCCACCTCGGAACAGGCTCAGCCTAGTGAGGTGGATTATACCAAAAAAAATGTTTGTTAATTAACTTTAAATTCAGTCAATAATTTAGTATTTGTTTGGGGGGTGTAAAATATATTATTTGTTCTTTTGCTCATTCTGTTTTCTATTTTGAAATTATTTTTGTTTTTAAATAAATATTTCATAGTTTGTAATATAAATAATTTACGAATGTTAAATAATTTATATAGATTCTTTGTATAATAGGTCGGTCGAGAATGTTTTATTTTTGTTATTTATGACTTTAATTATTTTTAGTTATTTAATATATTTTTATTCAGATTTTAAACGTTGCTTGGAGTGGCTTTAGCCGTGTTATGATACGTATACATACGCGAGCCGAACTGCTGAACTGAACCTCAACTTATTGGAAAGGAACAAGGCAAACGCAAATGGCGCGAAACGCCGCTTGCAGTTGCTTAATTTATTTCCCGTAATTCGTGGATCGGTTCGCGTTTTGATTCGCAAATGTATACGTACCATTAGGTGACCAGATCTCAATAGCCAGGTACTTCCCAACCTTACTCTTTTCTATCTCCTTCCCCTCCCCACTACCTTCAGCCTTACAACATACCACAATTGGGGATGTCATAGTCTTACTGGCTCCAGACGCTTGGAAGCAATTGGGACTCTTGTGCAGTATTCAAATTAAAGTTTTTAATTTATTTTTGTTTGACATTAACTCCCTACAAAATAATTTTCCCTCAGGGCCTATCTTCTCTCTGGGGATGCTGTGTGGAGGGTTTTTACAGTAGAGGAAGGAGTGCGCAGGAGTCTTGAAGAGATCCATGTTGTAGGAGGGAGGTAACACTGAAGCCGCCAAATCATTCCCCAACCGAGCTATTGAACTCAAGAACCGTATACAAATGTTGGGCGCAAATTTGGCGTCTTTCCCAACTACGCACCGATTGCCGAAGGGATTGCTGACGCTAATTCCACGGAGCATTTTCCATTAAAATACCGGTGGAACACGGACAGCATTCTCACCTGATGTCTATGCTCTAATATGACCACCCGTTTCTGCACAGAGTCAAGAGTGTTTTGGGGCTCCAGATCACTTGCACTTGCGATTTTTACAGCGTCCGCAGTTGAAGGATATCCTCAATATATTTTTTTTATGTGAATACCGCACAAGAGTCCCAACTGCTCCCAGCCGTCTGGAGGCAGTGAGACTATGGCATCCCCTATTGGGGTGTGTTGTGAGACTGAAGGTAGAGGGGAGATGATGGAGATGGGGAAGAGGGAAATGGGGGGGTACCTTGCTATTCAGATCTGGTCACAACACAGAGCTAAAGCCATTTCAAGCAACATTTCATTTCTGAGTGGTGGTCTCACACCAGGGCGATATATAGAGTATCTTCCACTCTGGAACGTGCCGCAAGTATACTGTATATTATTTTTTTTTTTAAATGAAATCGCCAAATTCATTAAAAAAAGTGGGAATTGAACTTGTCTGCAACGCTCTGTTTCGTTGACTATTCCAAAGTATTAGAGTGCAATTGGAGCAATCCGCTCCGGGCGCTGAATTGCCTAGGCGCAAAGGCGCCGATAATACCTGACCTAACAAAATTAATTAATTACCTGACCTAACCTAATTCCTAAGACATCATCACCCTTGACATTATTTTCATAAAAACGGCACTACACAAAAATACAAATCATCCGAATATTATTGATTACAGTGATCCCCTACCTAGGCGTCTACTGGTTTTGACAAGGGACGCCAAAATTATACTCGCGCCAGGGCTGTTTGGCTCAGGGTTGGCCCTGTACAGTTGAACCATCTGTGGCAAGTAGGTACTTAAGGTGATGAGATTTCCCAAACACCTCACATAATATATATCGTTAGAAACCTGTACACCGAAAGACACACGCATGTATCAAGATTAACACCCCAAAATCGGACACATTTAAAGTGGAAAAACCGGTATGTCAAGGGTGCATACATAATGCGTAAAGTTCTTGGTGGGTGGAAAGGTGGAACAAACATTGGTGGTTAAAAAATCACTGATATGCAGATGACACCCCTTCTGAAGAGGAAATAATGAATCACCCCCTTGCTAAAATAGGGTAAGAAAGCAGGAATCTAAGTCTACGTACCAACGAGGCAAAAACAAAACTAATGGTGATCAACAGGATAACAATCGACATGGATAACTTTGCAGAAGGCTATAAGAGAAACTAAAGACCTTCTTTTTTGTTATTTGCCTGTCAAAAAAAAAATTTCATATTCTTCAAACTTTATTGTTTTTGTTGAAAGCGATACAGATTAGAATGTCAATGAAAAGTGTAACTTTTATAATTACACTACTCGAGAATGCTGGGTATCTGCAGCCCTAAGACGGATATTACATTACTGCGGATGGCTTATAAGCTTCTGAACGGTTTATTATCAATACCAGACATTCTGGCTAAAATCATAGACATATGAATATTAGTAGACCTGCCCTAAGTGATTAAAAGCCTATTATCCCCACTCCCCATACCGGTGCCATTGGAGCCGGCTGTGCTCGCGTATGGCCTCAAGTGAAATTTGAAAACGTGACGTCATCATTCTTGTGCGAACTATGGTCGAGGCATCATCGGTTCATTTTACGAAATAACACGGCAAAATGTTGACTTGTACTATGAAAACTTGTAAAAATAGATGTGAAAAAGAGAATAAACCCAATTGTCGTATTACATTCCATATACAGGGTGTCCGGTGGTAAAGTGCAGTTACTTCGGGAGGTGATTCTACGTGATCGTAGGAGTAAAAAAGATAAATAACTTTTTCCGAAATTCCAACTTTTAGATGTACTTTTAAGCTAATAACGAAAAATTTCTCCGACGTGCCCAGACGGCATTATTTTTTTCGTCGTTGCCAAATCTACATCCCGCGCCCCCCCGGTAACTAATCCCCGCTACCCCCGGCACCCGAATTCAGTCGGTCAGCTGGTAAACTGTCCCCCGCACCCCCTCCTGCACCCCCCGCTATTAGTAAATCGTGCTTTGAATGTAATGTGTCACAAAATTTGACGGGCGGAGTAAACAACTTTGAAAATTTAATTTATCTAAGAATTTTTGAATTCGTTCAGTAGATTTATTGTTTGTTCTCTGCGAACTTTTCATTTGGTTTGAATTTTTGACAGATGTGAAGAGAACCCCGTACAATTTAGATGTCGGTACGTGTTTTAGAGGTATAATGGTTATGGTGCTGATTTTATCAAAATCAAATTTTATAATATTCTTATTATTATTATAATTTGCAAGTACAAGTATATTACATTGGATTTATTATAGACGTTGTACATTATAATGATTTATGATCAATAAGATGGATCAAGGAAAAAAATATTTATGAGATGTAATATTTTTGGTATGCCTCGTTATTCTGCTGTGTCATTCGTGTGGAAAACGTTCTTTTTTTTAAAATGATTTTCGGCTATGTAACCATTGTTTTTTCTCACCTATAAAATTATGTCCCGTCTTTCCGGTTTATAAAAAAAGGTCTGATTTTTCGGATTGAAATTTTCAAAAAATCCCCAGGGTTTCAAAAATACGATTAAAAAAATAATAATAATACAGAATGTCTTAGAATATTTACCTTAACCGGAAAAAAAATTAAAAAATATGATGCAAGTGGCCTATTAGTAAAAACCGATGAAATTAGTTAAGTGTTCAATGAGTTATTAATATTTTTTATAATAAAAAGTGTAACGTGATTTTAGTGCAGTTCTCATTTTGAATTTGGTAAAATATCAAAACATACGGCGAACTCTGTGTTGTTATTGTTTACAATTCACATGCGGTTTCCATGGATACGCGCCACTCACAAATATGCAACGTTGCCACGTTCACACTTGTGAATTTATCGGGTAAGTTTGCACCTACACTATGGCTTTTTAGCAGGTATGTCTTTTTGTATGAAAAATAAAAAATTGGAATTTCGGAAAAAGTTATTTATCTTTTTTACTCCTACGATCATGTAGAATCCCCCCACGAAGTTACTGCACTTTACCCCCGGACACCCTGTATAAGCATTATTTTACTTTATTTTAAGCATATTCACATCGTATAATATGAATCAGTTGTTACTATCACATCGAGAAACGTCTGGACGCGAAACACAAAGCTGGTTGGTTGCTGGGAAGTAAATTATGAACATTTATAAAAGTGTCTTAACTAAATACTTAAACGAAATATTCGACTCTGAAAATGGAACCGAATTTTTTTGCCGAATTTGGACTTCGCAAATTTGTTCATAACGTGGCGAGTAATTTGCGCTCCCATGTAAAAATGTCTATTCATTCAAAAGCAGATTTTACTTTTAAGAAGTAAATGGTTATATTATAATGCGAGATGCCTATTTACTGTCAGATTGATTTATTGACGAATCACAGTCAGCTTCACTCCCTTCGTTCTTCAACAGTTGATTTTACCCCTCGCCATTATCTTCTCGTCTATTAATTCCTATGTCTGTGGGCTAAAATAGAGTTTATTGCCATTTTGCAGTACTCAAGCAAACATCGACAACTTCCATGGTAATGAAAGTAGCAGAACACTTGATAAAGAACAGATTGGAATGGTTTGTTGAAAATCACAAAATTATCTCTCCTAATCAATATGGCTTCCGGAAAAAGAAATCAACCATAGATAATTTAAGTGTGTTAACAACAGACATCCGTATATCTCAGTCCCTTAATTCTTGCACTCTGGCCACATTTCTTGATCTTTCGTCAGCTTACGACGATATATTAATTATCATTTTGAAAGAAAAATTAATTAAAATAAAAATTCCCTTAAAACTAGTTCAATTTATTATTAATTTACTAACAGACAGATCCATTATTATCCACTTTTCCTCGAAAACGATAAATCGCAAACTATGGAAGGGGTTACCTCAGGGGTCCAGTCAGTCCATTATTATTTAATATATATATAAGTGATTTAGACAGTGTAATTCCTTCATCTATCAAGCGACTTTATTTTGCTGATGATTTTCTTATATATTTATCACACAAAAATCTATCGCGCGCTGCGAAGGAATTGAATTTGGCTTTACATAATATTAAAGTTTGGTTGTTGACAAATGGGATGAATTTAGCTACGTCTAAAACCAAAGTAGTGGCTTTTACGCGCAAAAGAAAAAAAACCCCCATTTCTGTCTGCTTTGATAGTGTCCCTCTTCAAATCGTTAAGCAAATTAAATTTCTTGGACTACTTTTGGATCATAAACTTTTCTGGCTCCCGCATATTCAGAACATTTCGGCTAAGTGTGAAAAGGGGCTAAATATTATTCGAGCTGTTTCCAGAGTGTGGTGGGGATCTCATCCTACTACTCTTAAATTAATGTATGGTGCTCTAGTGAGAAGCCATTTGGATTATGGAACATTTCTTTTCGATTTCTTTTCAGGTAGAATGTGTTGATCCCCCCTCTAATTTTGAGGAGACAATTCCTGGCTGATAAATATATTTTTAAATCTTTTTCTGTATCGTGTCACCCTTTAGAACAAAGTCTTGATTATTTGTTCAATAACTTAAATAACGAAAAAAGATCGACAGATAAAAATCGACTTCCTCTCCTTCTAAAAAGTTTTCTTTCATTCAAATCTCTGTCTTCTTCCCTCCAAAATCTACAAAAAGATCCTATCCTTCCTATTTTCACCATCCCATTTGATTCTATCAATTATATCCCCAACGTTATAACTTTAGACTTCCGAACTGATATTTTAACCTCATCTAATCAAAATGTTGAGGAAAAATTTAAAAACATTACATCTTCTAAGTTTCCAGAATTTTCACTCATTTACACAGATGGTTCTAAGTTTGATAACAAAGATTGTGGAGCTGCGGTACACATTCCCGAATTCGATTTAGATTTGTCTTATAAATTGCCTAAATAAATTTCTATATTTACTGCAGAATGCTTCGCAATTGAACAAGCTTTGAGTCAAATCCAGCTTTTCAATATTCGACGAGCCTTACTGTGCACTGACTCACTAAGCGCAGTGTTGAAAATTTCCTCAAATATCCATAAACCAGAAGACTATATTATTTATAATATCAGAAACACCCTTAAATCTTTAAATGAATTAAATTTCGAGACAATATTGGTTTGGGTCCCTGGCCATTCAGGAATTGAGGGTAACGAGAAAGCCGATTCTCTAGCTAAACTTGGAACAATTTCTGGCTCGAATCCTTTAGATTTTAGAATTCCTATCTCTGACGTCATCCCAATTCTTAAATCCAACATGATTCGCTCCTGGGAAGAAAATTGGACTAATACGAAAACCCGAACTGGTGCTTTTTATGCTGGAATACAAAATCATATTCCAAGTAAACCTTGGTTCCACGGCAAGAAAAAATCCAAAAGATTTATATCCTGTATCTCGAGAATGAGAATTGGTCATTGCTCCATTGCATCCCATTTGTTTAAAATCCGGGTTCTAGATAGTCCACTCTGCCAGTGCGGCATGGAAAATGAGACTCTTGATCATGTTGTCTTTAATTGTAAAAATCATTCATATTTCAAAGGCATTTATCGTTTACTTATAAAAATCACCCACCAATCTCCCCTTAGTGTTCCTTATTTACTTTCTCTCAACAATTCTCGCATTTTCTCAGTTCTATACAAGTTCATAGACTTGAATGACTTCAATATTTGAGATTTCCTATTCCCGTATAGATTTCCCATAAAATTATAACCATCTCCCTTAACTTTAACGGCACATAGCACTCTTTTTAGGGTGAATTGCCTAATACAAAAAAAAAAACTTTCATGGTAAAGGGGTAAAAAAAATGATATATTTTTTTCTAATTTAATTCATATAAAAAAATATATAGTATACTTGCGGCACGTTCTACACTGTTGAAAGACCACAATCGAAACGTTACTTGAAATGGCTTTAGTCATGTTTAGCAGCCAGATCTGAATAGCCTACTTTCCTCTTCCCCATCTCCTTGCCCTCGCAATACCCTACAGCCTCACAACATATCCCAATGGGGCAGAGCCGGCCCTGAGACAAACGGCTAGTAAAAACCTCAAGGGCGCTGTGTTAGGTGTGAGATATTATCAGCAACTTGGCTCTTTGGCCCCTTAGCAAGTCGGCGCCTGGAGCGGTCTGCTCCAATTGCATCTGCATAGAGCCTCTATTCTCATCAGTCATTCCACTCGTACAACTCGTTGTTCGACCCACTCGTTGTTCAAGAGAATAACTTTTGATGTTTGACGTATGTACCTTCGATGAGACTCAAAAATAAGAACGTCAACCAATGTATGTACTTACAAAGGCGTTTACGAGCAGCCTGGATTGGAGAATCGATACCCAAGGCTGGCATAGTTCTACTAACTCGGAGCAATTGCCACTCTTGTGCGGTACCTATTCACATTAAAAATAAACAGTAGTACTGTCTTGCATTGTCACTTTTATTTATTTGTTTTTTGAGAAAGACAAACATTCCTAGGTTACGAATAACCTGACAATATTTTAAAATCATCTACTACTACCACAGTAAGCGGAAAATGTTGCTTGTGTCGTGATGGAGGACTTAGCCAGCCGAGAAATTGAACCTACGACGCCTGGGTGGGACCCAAACGCGATGCCAACTCAACCACTGACCGGACATTACTTTATTTCTTCGTATTACTTATTTTTCATTTTATATTACCCAATCGTCGTCTTATGAACCATGCATCTGAAAATGTACTGTTTTTCTTCGTCTTGTACCCACTACATACTTTATTAATTCTTCTCCATCAATATTTTTCTGAAATTAAGATTTCCCAAATCTGTCAATAACAGGGCAAGGAAATATTTTTACTGTAAATTCCTGTCACCTACCTCAGAACAGGGTACACCTAGTTAGGTAGGAAATGTAAATCATACAATATAGAAAATTAATTATGGTAACTACTTATATTATTGTTCTCTTTTATCTTGTATGAAAATGTAAAAATTATATTTCAATAAATGCCGATTTGTCGGCACTGAACTAGAAAAAAGTAGCTACTGTACTGGTATTTAGGTATTTACTGTCTCTAAAAGGTGGCAGCACTGGGTATCATTGTAAATGTAATGTTTGTTATTGTTATGTTATGTTATGCAAAAAATAATAATTTATATATAAAGATGCAAAAGTCGGTCATTTTGAATACATGTAGGATAACAAAAGATTTTTTAAATATTTATGTTGAGGGATCAGTAGGATTTATAGGCCCTGTTAGAAGTTCTACCGAGCCGAACCCTCTGATATGAAAATATCTGGAGTCGGTGAATTATTTTCCCATTTGATCTCTGGTGAGTTGACGTGTTGTTCTTGTATTGTTTTATATTTATTTTGCTTATATAATGCACTTGCATAATATTGATTGACTAGATGATCATTTGTGGAAAAGTGTGTGGAAGGGTTTAGTTTTTCCTATGGGGAAGATTTAACCCGGACAATAAAATCGGAAATTTAAAAAAAGAATAAGTCAAAACCATCTTTATGGTTTTCAAATGTAAAAAAGAAATCATGCAAACACCTTCAGTATGGCTAGACTGAAGGAAAATGGATGTTAGTCTTAGCGTCAAATACCTGGGATATATTGTCACAGACGACCTGAAAGACATTGAGGATATGGAAAGACAAAGAAGAGCTATATCCGTTATAGCTGGTATGCTGTCAAGGCTTTTTCATTTTTGCAGTACAAACGTCAAAAGGATACTATTCAACGCATTCTGCACTTTGCTGTACACATCAGATGATGCTTATACTGCAGCACTATGGAAATGTTCCTGGAACACCGGAAGCTTATGGCGCAGACTAAGCCAATCAAATGACACTAACATCACTGCCATGTTTACCTGGATGCCGTCCCCCCTAATAGCCCCCTGGAGATGGGAGATGGGAGATGTTCAAATATCCTCCATAATGGGCTGCTTGCACACATTTTTCCGCATTGCCTATCTGTGCATTCTTATTATTATTTGTCTGTTATTTTAAAATGGGAAATGTATTGCATTGCACTACCCTTACATACATTCTGGGATAAACTCTTATTATTATTATTATGCAGATTGGGAAAAGGGGGGAGGGAAATGATAATGATGTTATTCAAGCCTTAGACACATTACGGTGTATTATGCGAGCATAATTTGGGCGTGGCATACACATATTATATGTTGGGGTGACACACTACGTTATACTCATTCCTAAGAGAGGGGGTCAAATCAATTGGGGAATTGCAGTCGAGTATCATTTCTTTGTATGGGATCTGTCACTTTGACAGATGACAGTCGTGTAATTACTCCGTAAATTGTTCTGACATGGTCAGGTCAGGGGGTCGTATAATTTTCAGATATAGCTTGGCTAGCAGATCACAGCGTATATCGTCACCACGCCCACACTTATAGCACATCATCTTTTTTGGTGTGACAAGTCTATATGGGATTGTATGGCGAGCAATATGGAGTTATATAAAACGCTTTGAACTTATAGCGTAATCTGTCAGCCCCTTTATGCAATTCAAATAACTTACCAAAAGATATATTAAAAAAATATTGTATTCAAGCATCATTTCAGAGTGGATGATTCTTTCACTACATTTTCTGGTAATACAGGTTTGTACAACCGAAACTGTATGAGAAACACCGAAATGTGTTGACTGAAAACTATAAATATATAAAAACACAAAGAACAGTGGGAAAAGTAAAACCAACACTTACCAAGATAATCCCAGTTTCAGACATGAAGACATTGGTTGTAATTTTTCAGGAACATGGACACAACCACATAAGACTTCTACCGGTTTATATTTTCAGTGACGAGTTATGGCGATAATTATATGCACAATTTACAATACGAGGGTAATAACTGAAGGAGATCACAGCAAAAATTAAGAATTTAAGTCGAAAAACAATACATACTTCTTATCAAAATGCAAACGCCAACAAGCCAACATATTCTGTCGCAAGCACATAAGAGTTCTACCGGTTTATATCTTCTGTGACGAATTATGGCGATAATTATATGCACAATTTACAATACGAGCATGATAACTCAAAGACATCACAACAAAAAATTTGAATTTGTGTCGAAAAACAATACTTCTTATCACAATGCAAACACCAACCAGCCAACGTATTCTGCCCGAAAATAATTGAACTTGGATTTACAGTTTTCTTTTGTCTTCTTCTATTGCAAGTAAAGTAATGGTTAGATAGGTAGGTACTTTGGATAAAAGACATTATAGTAGGAACCCAATGTAATGTCATTTCGAAACCAAAACAGGTACTTCCCAATATTCCTCAGGAAGATTTTCCCAATTTTTTTTTAATGGGGGTGGAAGATTCTGAAAAATGAAAACTCCCGGCGGCCAAAATGTACACTAGCAATCCCTGGACTGCATAAGTAAGTGTGTCAATCTGTATTCCTAAAGACAATTGAGTTGAGCCCATAGAAAAATGTATAGTATGAAGGCTTGGATGAAAACAGTTATTTTGAATCCACAGTTACAAAAGACTTCATCATCACAGCTCATTGTTGACGTTCAACGCAAACCAAAAAAAATAAAAACACATTAAAAATTAGAAAATTTATTTGGTTTTGTTAAAAATTAAGAATATTATTTACATTATACTATGACTAGAAGCATTATTACTGAATAATAAATACTAAATTTAATCAGATTTGATAAATCAGTGAGAAAATATATTTTGTTAATTTAAAAATTATTATTGTTACCAAGTATGGGTAAATAATTTTAAAGAGACCCTTGCTTGTGTAGTGTTAATGTTGATGGATCAAAAAATAATTTGATTTTTTATTTATTTACTATAATAGTAAAGCTGCATATATCGACACAGGATTTCCCTAGTGAGATGAGCGGCTTACAATTTCATTGTAACATACTATGTATTTTTTGAAGAAATAAAAATATTTTTTCATTGGACTAAAACTTAATTCTGACAATATATATATGATAATAAATTATTATAGAAAGGTATTTAAACGGGATAGAATGAATTTTAATGTATTGCTTACACAAAAAAATATTGGAAAGAAAATTATGAGAGAAAAATAAAACAAATGTTCAACGATCCTCTTCTTATGTAATGACAGAGAATAAAATAAGTCGTTAATTCTCCAAAATAGAGCAATGAGAATAATACCTAGGCGAAATAGATTTTCAAAGGTAATTAAAATGTTAAAGGAATTAAATTTGCTAACAGTGAAGCAGAACACTGATAAAATAATGAACAACCTATTACCAAAATACTTTTCAAAGAAAATTAAGACATTCACAAACATAATACAAGAATGTGCAACGAAATTAGGCTACCAAAAAAGGACAAAGCCAATACATTCAATAAAGTATTTGCTTCCTTCGAAAAAAATTCATAATTAGTTTACCAACTCTTGTTCTAAAAACAAAATTTTAATTGATGAGTGTTGCCACTTTTAGGTAATTCAAAATATTTTTAGAGGAAGACACAAAGATATTATCTATTTAACCCTCCATAGGTATTTTATTATTTCATTGTACCTGGCAATATTTATAAAAATTTGAATTGTTAATAACTAATAATTTGGAACACCATAATAAAATTGACCCACATTCGAACACAACATTGGTGTTGCATATAAATTTAAATGCCCATGGGTCCAATGATAGCCATCTTTGTTCAATAAGTCTTTTCAAGTGAGAAATTTAAATATGTAATAATTATTATGAAAATGCTTGACCTGAAAGAAAACATTATAAACAAACGTTTTTATCAATACGGTGACCGGATAAATCATCACAATTCATAATTCATCACATCTTTAAAAAGTTATATAAAATCATGGAAAGTGATGAAACAAAAACTTTATTAACTGGGTTAAGTAGGTTAGGTTAGGTTAAAAAAAAAATTTCATCGTTTCTAGTGACTTTACATCACTTTATTCACTTTTAAAGGTGTGTTGAATTGTCACTGTGTTGAGTTATCATGGAACCTATCAATACATAGGATGGTAATGACATGACTAATGAGTAAATAAGAATTAAACTTAGAACACAAAGGTGTTGTTGGTGATTTCAATTATAAAACTATAACCACAAGAAAATCTTGGTGGTTTTCAAAAAGAGATAATATTACACATTACAAATTCATTGAATAACAGAGGTACACGTTCACTATAATTTCGAAACTACTTCTGTATGTTTGTTTGTAACATTTCATGACAAATCAAATATCAGAAAATTATACAGACTACAAAATTCAAACAATGTCATGGATCTGTTTTATATGAATGAAAGGAAAAATCAGTATGGATTTACATTGCATACGTATGCAATTATGGACTTCACCAATGTAGATATGTATATATATAATGTTTGTTTTAAGAGGTTATTAGTTCCCCCTTTGGCCGCTTGCATAGGTAAGTTTGTCAATTCTTAATTTCCAAAGATACTATAATAATTGTTTCGAGCAAGTCTTTGAAATTAGGTACCTAGGTAACTTAATTTTATAACCCTACTTTTTCTAGTACCCATGTATAAAAATATAAAAAAAATTTCCCATGATTTTTCACAGGTAACAAGCAAAGTATAATTGCAAATACATAATAAGTAAAGAAATATGTAATTATGCAAAAGATGTTGATAATAGACTTCTCTATTTTAGTCTACAAAATCATTCGAGCGTAGCATTTTCCTTTGAAAAAATAATTATAGTAGGTAGTAAGTAGGTACCTTCCTATGTTGAACACAACATGCTTATATGTAGTTACTTAACACTAATTTATAAGCCTACATAATATTACACTTATTTTGGTTAGGCGATTTTTGGTAATTACATATTTGATTTTTATAAAATACAAAGCTATTATTAATATAAGGGTAACTTAAAGCGATGCACCACGTCGTGTAACACATGGTATCGAGCCGCTAACAATGACACTCCTTATATAGATGGTGATTAGGTTTAAATTCTCGCTTAACACTAGCCGCCTGTTTTGATTTATGCAAGAAAAAAAACATCACCAAAAAGTGTTTTATTTTGTTTTGCGAAGTTCAGGTAAAAATATTTACAATAATTTTCTAAAGAATTTAATTTACCACATTATGAAATAAAACCTTAACTGAAAAAGGGTCGGTAACTAAGAGATTTTCAATTTTAAAGCAGTTTATATAGGCCAGATACTTTATTTTTTCTGGGCTTATAAGAGATATTAAAAAAATGTTCGATTATTTCAAAGACCAAGATGTGTTCTACTTGCAGTATTTAATCAAAGGATCTAAAATAATTTTGAGCGATCAAATTTTCAAACCAAAAACACATGATTCTGCATTAGTTCGTAGTGCTTCGCTCTAAGGCAGATACTGTAGAATAGTTATAATACATCCAACTTTTGACATTTCCCATACATTCTGATTGAAGCACACTACACTAGCGCCTCCTAGCGGCACTTGTGTGAGGCTTGGTTTATTTTCACACATTTTAATTGATTTTATGCATAATAATGCCATGCTACACTAGCTCCTCTAGCGGCCAGAGTTATCAGCCAACACAAGTATTGGCAATATTTTACTGGAGTCCGAGGTATTATTAATACTCTAGGGCAGGGGTGCTCAAACGGTCGATCGCGATCGACCGGTCGATCGCGAGTGCTTTTTGAGTCGATCTCGAGAAAAATTTCCCATTTTTCATGCCTTCTTTTTTATTATTTATTTGTAGCTTGTAGCGAACTGAGTTACTGAACGGAGTGTTCTGGAACATTGCAGATAATATCAGATATACATCTCATAGCCACAGCATCTGACACAAAATTCTGGTATTTTATATCTGAAGATAAATATCCGAATCTAAAGCAAATCGCCCTTCAGTTGACGACAATGTTTGGGTCAACTTACTTGTGCGAGTCTGCATTTTCTGAAATGAAGATAATTATGTCAAAATATCGCAATCGACTAACTGACGAACAAATGTCATCGTGCTTGCGATTAGCACTCGGTAATTACGTGCCATCGTATGAAAAGTATGCTGAGGACATGCAGTGCCACGCTTCAACATCCAAAGTCATTATTTAGTTAAGTTTAGAAACTAGAACTCGTTTGTTTTTTGTAAGAACCAATAAACTTGCAATTTTGAATAAATATAAGTTTTTTTATTGACTTTTTAGTGCAGACCTCCACCTACCTTGACTAAAAAAAATGCATATTGCGAACTAATTTCTGTCGTTCCTCCAAATTCTATGTGGATTCGTGGCCATGCAATTGTGCAACTTCCCTATATATACACCTGCGCCACGATACACTCTACCTACATAGACGAAAATCCTCCATCACACATACTTGCAGCCTCTCAGAGTCGATCGATAGGAATATAATAATATTGAGGTAGATCGCCAGCAGTTCAAGTTTGAGCACCCCTGCTCTAGGGTATTTGCATAAGAGAACAGTTTTCAAGTAGCCTATTTGACTAAACAATTATTATTATGAAAACATTATTTGAATTCAAACAAACAACAAGTCCACAAACACATTATTCCACATAAGTAAAAGATTTTGACATATTGTTAGTTTGGATATATGGCCATTGTAAAAATGGGAATTAGTGTATAAAATAGCAAATAATAGCAGTCGAGGATACTTCGACAGGGTTTTAACTGCTAAAATCATGTTTCGAACTTAAACTGTCGTACTAATTAGATTCTTACACGCCTGTTCAACGTTGGTGAGGTGAAGCCGGCCACGAGCCTGGTTTAATACCGTTTTAACCAATCAAACGCCATGGTAACAAGTTTTTCACTGTTATGAACCTAACGCGCCATGTAATATTTACACCACGTTTTCTAGAAAAGCTGTAAATGTTTAACTTTTAAATCAAAAGTTAGCAGACTTTTGAACTTGGTAATTAGAGAGCAAAATCCTAAGTAATAATATTAATAATTTCAAACACTTAACTTTTCAATTGGCATTGTCGCTACTGCATAAAATAATTACATTCTTTGTCCGTTACTCTGTCTTTTGGCTGCCTGCAAAGTTAAGTGTGTCAAGCTGTTTAATAATAATTTGACTCTTACTTATTGAACAAGTGTTGCCAAATCTTATACATATAATAATATTTACAAAGCATCACCTCTGGAAAACCGTTTGTGCACCAGTGACAAGAATTTTTTCCCGCCGACAAACCAATCGTAGGCTGGTGGCATTGAAATTTCGCCTTACCTAGTATTTTTGATATGCAATTTAAACCTGAATGCCATGAAAAGTGTATAAATTTTTTTAACAGAATCGCTTACGCTTGAAATACTATAAAGCTAACTTTTGATTTCACGCATCTAGTCCCTCGAAATAGGTCTGATGTTTCAAAGATTAAAAAGAAATATCAATAATATTAAGAAAATATTCAATTCAGTACTTTTAAAAGTAACTTTCATGATACCTACTCTGCCTAAACAAGATTATTGATGCATGGAAATGAAGATGGACAATTTGCGAATGTATTGTGGTTGTGTAAATAATTTGTGGGTGTTATTTATTATCTTACTATTTAACCTCTTTGCTGCTATAGGCACATATATGTGCGTGAATTAACCGTGCCCTCAGCCCACATATACAAATGCATTCATTTTCATGGAAAATGTATGAATGTGATAAAAAGTGCCGCAAGTACCTTTATTGTATATAAACCTCAGGAACGCAGTCGAAAAGTTAAAGTAGTAAGATATGGCAAATTATTAATATATATAGAATGGGTTTTTAGGTGTACATTTAACATGAGTATCTAAATTTCAACTTCTTCTGTTAGTATAACAATTTCTCTTTTTTTACCATTTTATAAAATGTTTAATGTTACGGTCAATAAATTAAAAATTATTAGATTTGGCATAACAATAACAATAATACTAGTGAACAATAGATTTTAAATTTTGGATCTATTATTTTACAGCAGATAAAAAAAAATTGTTCTAACCATGTTTAGAACCCTGTCGAAGTAACCTTCATTGATGAATACTCAGGAACTAATGTTATCAAATCCCGCAGTCCTTAGTCCATTTGAAATAAGCCTGAATTTTACATCGACACATCCGTATGAACTGGTAGTCAGCACTGAAATCAAAAGAAATAATTCATCTGAATAATTTAATTACAAGTCTATTTCGTACAAATATTTGCAATAATGAAAGAGAAACTTTGCCTCTGATGTAGAACATAGGGTGACCGGATAACTCATCAAAATGACAATTCAACACACCTAAAAAAAGTTATATAAAGTCATGAAAAGTGATAAAACAAAAACTGTTAAATAGGTTACGTAGGTTGGGTTTACAGGTTAGTTTTATTTCATGGTTTTTAATGACTTTTGTATAATTTTTGGTTCCATGATATTTCATCAAAACACAACACAACACCTTTAAAAAGTGATATAGAATCATTAAAAGTGATGAAACAAAAACTAGGTTTATTGGTTACCTATGTAACCTAGTTTTTGTTTCATCACTTTTCATGACCTTATATCACTGTTTTTAGGTGTGTTGAATTGTCATTTTGATGACATACCCGGTCACCATAATTTTTAAAGGTGTGTTGAATCGTCATTGTGTTGAGTTATCATGGGACCAGAACATAGCACATTACAACAAGAGTGAGGGAAAATACTGCAATAATAAGGAGTTAATGTTATGATTGTAAATTACCTTTGATACAGGAAGTAATAAATTAGCAGATAACAGATTACAAAACTAATATCAACACTCTTCAATTTACAGACATTAAGGACGGGTTTTTTAACAGAATTTGAACAATTCATCAAATTTCAAACTTATTTTTCTAGTTCTGTGAAAGTTCTATTCAAGTTCTGTTATCATTTCAGTTCTGTGAAACAACTGGCCCATAGTGATATAATAACAGAACTTTCACAAAACTTGAAAGTTAACTGTGAAATTTGATGAATTGTTAAAATTCTGTGAAACAACCCGTCCTTAAATTTAAAATACTAAATAATATTATGTATGTAGAATAAAAATCATTTCTACATATTTAATTTTTCATTATCGTGATTGTTTGGTAACAATTTTTGTAGTTTCCGCCAAAACCATCATATTACTGTATAATTTCAACAATTTGTCGTAATTCAAACTGTTCGATTTCGACATCTCGCTCTGCGGTAAGGTAAATATTTGCTTGAACCCCATATAGACTGTTCTGTCAGAACATAGCATGCCTGTCATTAAAAAGCATAATCGGCGTTCACTTGACTTCCAATGTGGGATTTGCACGATTTAAACAACTCAATATTTAAATTGGGAAATAATAAAGAATGATAAATTCAATTATTAAGTAAAGTACTAAGCTAGCGTGAAGTTATGAATTTACATTTGGGAATAATTATAATACTTAACCAGTGGACTTTCGATGGGACTCCGGAGAACATGCAAGCATTATTATATTATCCTTGTTAGGCGATTTTGAACTTAATGCTTTGATAAATGTAAGAAAATTGTTTAGGTTAATAAAACTTTAGGTTCCACTGTTGATTTTTTGAATGGTGACTCTCTGAAGGCTGAGAAAATATTTTTCTGTTTTATGCCCTGGCCTTCAACAGGTTAATCATCTCCATTGGATGCAACATGCAAACCTAGAATATTAATAACACGCCTAACACAAGTGAAATATTGGCAGTATTTACTAGTATTGGCTGGCAACTCTGGCATGTTGCATTCCTTCCAGACAATGTATGGTTACAAGTGATGTTAAAGATATTAATTAAGCACTACGGGGAAAGAAATAATATGTCATTAACTTTCTAAATTTATCGGTACCTACCCAATAATGCAACACTACGAGAAAAATTGCTATCTATAATAGTTTCACTCGATCACACCTTGTTTTTCTCAGTCGTCTCCGACTTTTTCTACTATTCACTAATGCATACCACATTGTCATCTACTGTTAAAAAAGCTACATTATATCGTTTGTAATTCCACTCTGTATATCATTTCAGTCCAGAGATAATGCGTTAACTCTTCCTCAGGCGTCCGACTTTCTCTAGCATTACTGATTACCACATTTTTACTGTTAAAAAACAACATTATCTAACTTTAACTCGACTCATATGTACAAACATAAGAACGAGAAATTAACTTTCATTTACCAAAAATAATATTATATACCTAGTGAAAAGTGAAAGAGATCGTTTCTTTCTTACTCCAACAGGACGTCGAGCTACGTCACAAGCATACGAGCGTCCAATGCGTTTTTTCCAAAAAGTGCCTGTACGAGCCAACCTTGTTAAATACATTTTCTACGAACCTTGGTCTAAAACCTGAAAGCAAATAACCCTATAATATTGATTTCCCTCCAATTTGGACATTTCCCATGCATCATGATGGGAACATGCTACATACATTAACGCTTTCTAGCAGTGTGAGTTGTGTGCCTTGCTTTTCTTTCATACATTTTAATGGATTTTATGTGAAATATATTCTTTATTTTAAGTTAATAAATTATATAAATTGTAAAAAAAAAGTAACCTCCATATGACCTTACTAATGTTTTTTCTCATACATAAAAAAAAATTAAGCGGCTATTAACTTTATCTTTGATGGTTTAGAAAGGTAATAACATATTTTATAAATTATTATCATTAATTCTAGTTATGTAAGATTTAATGAGGACTAATTAATATTATAGGGTATTTATCGTAATTAATTATTTATTATTAAACCATGTATGATTGTGTGAGAAATGTGGAGGTCCGCAAAGAATGCAAGGCTGATGTAAGCGTAATAAGTAAGATTAAGAAAGGGACACTTAGATGGTTTAGGCACGTAGAGTGTAAGGAGAATATATGATGCAAATGTGAATGGTAGCAGAAGTCGGGGACGCCGGAGGAAGACATGGCACGATCAAGTGAATCAGATACTAATCAGGGCCATGTCAAGAGTAAGAATAATAGAAGAGTATGTATGAATGTGAATAAGGCAAGGAGAGTGTGCCAAGACAGAGTTGTTTGGCGGTCCGTCCTCTCTGCCTACCCCTGCGTAAAAAACGACGTGATGATTAGTTAGTTTTTTCAATTAATTTAATTTAGTTTAGTTTAATTAATTCAATTCAATTCCCACAATTAAACTAACCTGTTTCATATATATCTAAATGTTTTTTGACATTGTACCGGACGGTGTGTACCGCTCCCGGCAGCCGTCATTTCATAATGGTCGAATCACCGAGCGGGAGCGTGGTTTTAGAACTTACGTGGAGCTTCGATACCTCGAGTGCCGCTCGCCCCTGCGTCGTTTCCCCTCACCACGGGCGCCCGGCCGGCCCAAGCGACCGCCTGGGACCAATCCGCGCACTCCTAAGCAACGCTGTACGGTTCAATATTTTGAATTTACGATGTATGGAAATGTTTATAGTAAGTATGAGAGAGTTCTGCCGTAAATATTACGAAATAAAAGGCATTGATAAAACGGCCAGACTCTCCTTAGCATAATTAGTTAATAAAAATTTGTATTAATTTAGAATTAAGAAAATTAAATAAGATATCCCCTGAATATGTTGGGCAGGGGACCCCCACACTGAATGAATATATGTACAATTGATTGATAAATAAAAATGTCAGAGAGGAGTGGTTAGGATCGATTAAAAGAGCATAAAGAGTAGAGTAGTTCTAAAGGTTGTGACCTCCGCTAATTAAATCTTAGTGGACGTCACAGCCCGCGGACCACCAACAGCCCGCGAATGAAGGCAGTGCGTTGACCCCGCCCTCCCCAAAGTCGGGAGAGGGGGATTGCGCAATCAATACGGCTCGCCAGCCTTCAGCAGGGCTCTCTCTGCCTTGGACCGCCACCAGCTACTCTACTCCTGCTCTTCCTGACTGCTTCTCTCTGGATTTCAACTTGGATCTTCTTTGACTTGGCTTCCCCCTGGATTTCTGCCTCTGCTTGCGTCTTCCCGCACCGAGGATAAAAACAGATTCCTGTACAGACCGGAGCAAGGATAAAAGTAGATTCCTGTACCGACCCGAGCAAGGGTAAAGCAGATTTCTACCCGGACCTAGCGGCTAACTATGGACTGACCGGCCCCCTATCATAAATTCTGTGTAAAAGACCTAGCTGGTCGATTACAGGCATCTTGAAAAATTACTTGGAGTGTTTTTTGTTGTTTGTAATTATTACATCCGTAAAATGCACACATAGATCCTACTTTTTGGAACCTTTTTTTTTTTTCATCAATTGATCGAAATATAAATTAGGAAGCGTATAAAATACCGCCAACAAGTACTAAATAAATTCAATTTGCCGCCATTGAAAGGAATTTCAATGCCAATTTGCTACACTAGCGACTCTAGTGACCAGAGTTATTGATATTGCCAATATTTTACTGGAATTGGACGTATTATTAATATTACAGGATATTTGCTGAAAGATAATAGATATTACTGTCTAAGTAAGGGATTTCCGCAAGATTAAAATGTGCCCTTGCATGGATAATATTATAAGAAAATAATGGACATACAATAGCTGTTTTTGCCGTCTGCCAGAATTTTGGGATTAATCAGTTCTGGCTTCCGTCCCGTGGCCCACGACATGAAGTCAGCAAACTTGGAGGCAGGTTTGGGGGTGAACAGGTAGACAAGATCGTGCCTCTCTCCAGCTGTGGTAGGTAAGTGAATGCGGCCATATCCTCTAATAGCCTCCACTCCCCAAGAGGTGACTCCGTACACCGATAGAATCAACTGCGGCCCTGGAAATATTGTTTTTAAACATGTTAAAGATTATTTCACTAAATGTGGTTTCTCTTATTCAACTTTTTTTTATGTGAATACCGCACAAGAGTCTCAACTGCTGCCGATCGAAAAAAAAACTAAAAAAGGGATTAGTACTTTAGTATTTCAGAGATTTTTCAGCGATAATTGAATTAAAAAGCGACAATTTTTGTGCATGTTTATTAAATCCCTGATTTAAATAGTTGCCTCCATTAGATATTTAAGTTGAAATCAAGTGTTGTTTCTTTAAAGAGCCTTTGTATGAAGCGAAATTCGACAACTTTACCAAAATTTCTAACAGTATGTAAATAGGGTTTTTACCGGTGCGCTCACCCAAATTCGAAGTTATTGATTTAACCTAAATATCCAGCGAACATATTTCATTATGAGTGTATATTCAAAGGTACTGAGGCAATAAGGAGGTGGGTTATGAGTTATGAGAGACCTCAACTTGTAATTCTTTAAATATTTTCTATTAATATTAATTTCACTTTATTTCATTTTATACATATGTACCTACATTAAAACTAAATCATAACCTTAAGAAATTTGCTTTAAGAGACCCACTAAAAGTGAAACAAATAATTGGGAACTCCAGTGAAAAATATTACTTTTTTTTTAAATATATTCATGCAGATCAACAAACGCTGACTCGGAATGTATGTGTTTTACTATGTATAGTTATTAATTTAGAATTTGTAAATCGTTATTTAAAGAATGAATAACACACCATCACGTTAAAACGTCCTGTTGGTTGGCATGACTGAATCTGATGATTCTGATGTCACGAGTCACAAATCGCAGTTCATTCCGGTTTTGTGTTTTGAATTTGGGTGTATTTAAAAGTTTTCATTGTCTTTGTTTCATAGTGTTGACGGAATTGATACATCATTTAGGCGCCTATAGTAATTGACATTTTAGAAAATTAATGATGGTTATAGGCAATTTTGAGGTTAATATCAAAATTAGCTGAGCGGCATTACAACACAATAAAATTTATATGGTAATCTGCTTACATATGTTATATTATTTATTATTTGGTATTGTTCACTTTATCTATCTAATTTATAAACCAATTTACATTAAATATGTAACATGTGTTTTTAGTTATACATAGTTGCTAATTTATTACAATAAATATATAAGATACAAATCATGGGTTTTTACTACTCCTAACTCAAATGTCGTGGGGTAAAATGTAAAAGAAAAAAAGTAAAAAAAGTTACTACCAAAAGTTGGTAACTAACAAATGCATGCTTTGGAGTAAACACAATTATAAAGTTTGATCTTTACTATGAAGTCAGGGTTTTGGAAAATAATGTTAATATTAATTTGAAAACAATCATTAAAAAAATTGTTTCTTAAACAAATATGCTTATTTTTGTGCGTTTACAATATTTTTCTTGTCTATTAATTATAAAAAATTAACTTTTATGAATAAAGCTACTAGTTGTAAACCTACTTAACGACATAAGACGGGATCAAAACTTATTCCAGACATAGATTATGATACATTAACATTAAAATCATCGCTAACACAAAAAACCAAAAAGTACTAAGTAAGTGGTTAGTTGAAAAAATAGTGCTTTCAAGCAGGTTTTTGAGAAACATTCATGTGCGTTAAATCCAACCCAATAATGGTACGGTAGTATTTCACTAATTGCATTTTGTTTGAATGTTTTTCACCCTTTGATTAAAATAACAAAATGTAGACAATTGTTTTTTTTTCATAATGTAGGCAATTTCCACAGTGGGTATAACACATTAGTACCACAAAAGTTTTTTTTTATATAATTTAGACTAGGTAACTGATAATTTTGAATTGTGCATTCTCACTTAAAATACAGGCCTTTTTCGATTTTATTATAATAACAACAAAAAAGTATAAATTCCTGTAAAAATGGTTAAAACAATTATATTAGAAAATGCAGAATAGAAAAGGGTAAGGTAAAAGGCGCTTAGGTAAATACCTAAGTGCCGCTCTTTTATACACAAATTATGGAAATTTCACTTTGTTTGAACAATTACTACAAGAAGCAACTATTTACTGGCAAAAAATGTGTTATTAGGTTCTTAGTTTGGGTTAATTGAGAAATTTATGCGTATTTAGACTGAAACACAACTTTCACAAACTTCAATCCATCCTAAAAATATACAAAATGGCGGCAAAGGGATCGTTTTATAAGGGAAACTTTGAATTTTGATTGAATAAAAATCGAATTTTTGGAATTCTCCCGAAGCAAATAGTTTTTTCGTGTAGTTATTAAGTTGGAACGAAGTGTAATTTCCATAATCTGTGCCTATTAAAAGTGCGGAGATTAGGTAAATATTTATCTTTAAATGAAATATAGAACAGAATATTTACTTACAGCCAAAGGGACTTCTAGTTTTGTAAGAAACTTCTACAGGCATGTTAAATACTATATCGTCTATCAGAGAACCTCTCTTTGAGGTTTGAGTAACTCCGCCATCGAGTCCGCCGATTAATTCCCATTCGCTTCCGCAGACTATATCGTAACGCAGGTAAAACTCGTCGTTTTCATTTCCGCCCTCGAATTTTGCGCATTGTATTTGTCCATTGAAGTTGATCAAAAAATAGGCTTCCTCTTTTTCGGACATGTTGATATCTCGTTGTATAACTTATAAACACATAGCACTAATTCGATTTATCACCACTGCGAAACAAATTACGATTAAAATCTATTAAAACTGTAGTCGTCCCGACGAATTGAACCGAAATAAACGTCATCTGTCAACGCTGTCAAAATTGTTTTGTTTATACTTTACATGAAGATGTTTATACTTTGGTTGATGGAAAAATTTGAATTCAGCCAGTAAGATTTAGTAGGTCTCGGAGAGTACTGAAGAACAGATTTTATGAATCTCTCTCCAAAATGAATATTTTTAACGCAACAGCGCTTTTAGCGGTCAGGAATAGAATGACGATTAGGACTCGCGGTTTAATAAAATCTCATTTATTTTTCTGTGATATACTTCTTAGTTTGAATTTATATTACTAGATGACGCTAATATTTTTTTTTTACTATTTAAATGTATCGAATTATCGATGAACTTTCTGTGTTGTCGCCTATAGTATCTGATCTCGAGCCGTTACGCGGCTGCATACCGACCGAGCAGGGGAGAGCTTCCACTATTGAGAAGTAGATGGCGGTAGTAGTTATTTTGCCATAAAAGCGACCATTGTTGAAAATCGGCCTGCTGTTTCCCCCTGACTCGTCGAAATCAGAAATTATTTGTGTTTTTATGGGACCCGTCATAGTTTTAGGAGATAATCTATTTGTTAATCCGATATTAAGGATTATTTTTTAGAGTAGTAAAGTAGCCTCACTGTCTAAATTATTGTATTTACCAAAAAAAACGTGTTTCATTCAAGCATCGATTTGGCGATTACCATTCCCACATCCATTTAATTTTCGTGTGCGTTTCGACAACATGCCAATTTTGCGATGCTTTTAAAGTGTTTGGAGTGTTTTTTGTGTTCTGTTTAACATTTATCGAGTGTATTAAATGTTCGCGCACCGTTTGAATTACAGTTAAATTGCAGTTAAATCGGTCGTTTGAGAATGTTGTACCTGACATGAAGGATGGACATCCGTAATAAAATCGCCGGCTTTGATATGGGCGATTGTCTCCGCTCATAGTTCTGCTGAAATAAGCTTTGTCTTGTTGGATAAAGCCGTTTATGTGGTTTTTGGGTTCTGGACAAGCCACAAGCCACGATGTCGGGAGGTTCACATCACAATCCTCACGGAAGGCAGGGGCAGCCAGCCCCTGGATGGAACCATTTGCAGGCAAGTCTTCCTCTATTCTTCTTCATTGGTCATATCTCTACTACATATTATAATTACTGTCAATACTGTAACAAACATTGAAATGCTTTGCGTTTGTATACTCCCTACAAATACAGCCAAAATGACACCATGTAAATTCAGTGCACTTTTGAGATGCCTGTGTTTGTTTTGTACATTGGACTTCAAAAGCTTTTTTGTCATTGAAAACAATAGTGGTGGCATTCTGGAAATAAATAAGAGTTTTTCATAGAATCATAATATTATCATTGATGTTTATCGTCAAAGCTACTACCTAGTGACATAAATTCATCCCTTAGAACTTGAAATGAGTAGGTATACTGTTTTTACAAAAGATCACTCAATACTGATGTAGTTACTGTGGATAATATTACATCTTGGGACTGGGGTCATAGTGCTAGTAGGGTTGATGTTTTTATTATTGCAGACCTAATTAACTAAGGGAGAAAAAACTGAAAGCCATGTTGTTAAAGCAAGATGAAAAATTCAGATAATATTTTATTTGCACTGCATGATTATGTCACCAAATACCTCACTCATTTAAGAAGAAAAAAAATCGCCATAAAAAAAAAATTGTTTGCTGTCAAAACAGTTTTCTAACCAATTTAAAAATATGCCTTTTATGAACTCCCCTTTTCATGTTAATTTTATTCTAAATTACACTGTGTGACTATTAAATCCAATGTGCAATTCAAATAAAACAAAGTGTCAATGTGATGTTTTTGATTTGTAGGTGCCGAACTACTTTCCCCGTCAGCCGCAGGTGGCACACATGTCCTCTGACCGCCCCCTGTCGCACTCACCCCTGACCTGGCACACACCCACCCCACCGGAGCACGTGAAGGGGGCACCCCTGCCCTTCCGCCATACTCCCACTCCCCCGGACGTGCAGGCCCTGAAGGCGCAGCCCAACATCTCCTACCGGCACACGCCCACCCCGCCTGACCGAGACCGGGACCTTAAGTCCTACCGGCACACCCCCACCCCGCCCGATAAGGGCCCCCCTTACCGCCACACCCCTACACCCCCCGACATGGCGCACGGGATGAAGGCGGGGGTGTACCGCCACACACCGCCCCCTGAGGGGCACAAGGGGGCCAGCCCGCTGTTCAACCTGCAGCAGATGATCAGCGATACAAGAGGCGGGCAGCGGCCACCGGATATCAGAGGTAATTTACTATTTAAAGTAACTTACCTTTTTAAGCTGTCGTACCCTTAAATTAAATATACCATTCCTAAGAGAAAGTCCAGTTATATTCAATTTTCCAATTATGTCCTAAATCCTGTATCTAAATTTCGCCATTAAACAATTAGATAATGTTAATTAAGTGTTAATCTCAAGTGACCTACCAGGTAAGTATTGTACTGTATATTATCTCCATAAATAGTTAAGTAATAACATAGATCACCGTAGAAATGTATTATAAGTTTGTACAGCGCCCTTGAGGTGATTTTGCACAAAAACGGCGCTATACAAGTCATCCAATTATTATACTAACAGATAACCCGCTTTCAAATGAAATTTTCCAACTTTAAATTGTGTACAACAAAACATCACATTTTTGTGACTGATTTGCAGATCTTTTCTATGTGAGCATAAAATTTTAGATGGGCATCATACAGAGTCATTATAAGTCGTCGTGTGCTTCAGAGACATATCCTTCATTTTTAAATTAAAATTTCCGGTCTTGTGTGACCTCATAAAACACATAACTGAACATTTTTGGAAGTTAAAACCCTTAACCTTCGAGTCCAGAGCCAAGCAGATTACTGCTCTGCTACCGAAGTCGCTCTTGCTGTCTTTAGTAACTAGATCTAACTACTAGTGATAAAAGTAATCCAAATGCTATTATTATTACATATTCGCTGACTAAATTTCAATTCAATTCACTCTCAAATTTTCACTCAAGACGTCTTGCAATATTGGGATTTAAATATAAACTCCAGTTATTATTAGGAATCTTTTCATTACTGCCGCCATGTTACTCTACCAATATCCAAAAGGCTGAATACAAATATTACCTTGATTTTTGGGAAATTTCTGCGAGAAGCAACATTCACAAGATTTTCCCATTTTTATATAAAAATTAATCCATATTTCTAAATACATTGTTTTTTACTGCTTTTTTTATGGCATATCAATTTATTACATGTCAACAATATGTAAATTAGGTAGTTTTAATCTACCTAATGACTTAATTGTCATAATCAATGTAAGGTTTATTCATCGTAATATTGTCAGGAAAGCCATACTGATAATCAACAACAGCCAAAAAAACAATTTACCAAAAAATATTTTCATCACAGAATTTCCCTTTTACATAAATATGAGCAGTGCTTATCTTGAGGTAAGATTAATGGCTTCACAGCTAAAGTAAGGAACATTCTTAAATATCAGAATATTTAATGATTATTCTATTGTTTTAATTAGTAATATAGACATTAAACATTAAACTTACTAATAAAAAATAAAAATCACTTCACAACCGTTAAAACGGTTTCTTTGTTACACATTATATAAAGAATATATTTATATCTATTTAGAATTATGAACTAATAAAAAATGTCTTTAACTGGCTGCGAAAGAACTGGCAACATTTTGGCACACTTACGCATGCGCCATGCCCATGAGTTTCTAGGCAAATTGACACTTTTGATTTGTGATGTGTGATTCAAATTACGTTTTTGTTCATAATTTGTATTCTATTGACCAATTCACTTTATTAGTATTTTAATTCAATATATTTACTGTTATTTTTCTTCAGTTTTAATCTATTAATAATGTCATTTTGTGAATTTAGTTTCATGTTATCATGTATGAATTAGGTTAAAAAATGTGAAGTGACAGCTTTCTCGCAAATTCCTTAAATAAAAATACTGTGTTTTTTGAATTTTGAATACTCTGAAATTTTTCAACTTCTTTCATGTTTGAAATTGAAGCATTGGTTTTTTTTATTCAAGTATATTTAGAACACAAAACCCTAAAAGGTAATTTTATCTAGTTTCTAAAATGGTATTTGTTTTTACAATATCTTCAAAATGAAGAAATATAAGAACCTTTAAAAAACTTTGGAAAATTTTAGAAATTCAATGAGAAGTTATTATTTCAAGTTTATACAACAGATAACCAACCCTCTTTGGCTGAATAACAATATATATCTTAATATATAAAAATCATTACACGCTAATCTCTGAAATCGCCCAACCGATTACAATAACATTTTGTGAACATCTATGGTTGGTTCCAGCTTGAAATACAGGATAGTATTGGACCCGATAATTGTTATTAAGGCGATGCCATACGTAGTAATGCAAAATCATGTGTTTTTGGTTTGAAAATTTGGTCGCCTAGAAATGTTTCAGATGCTTTAATTAAATACTGCGAGTAGAATACATCTTGGCCTTTGAAATAATCGAGTATTATTTAGATAAGTCTTTTTATAAGCCCAGAAAAAAATAATGAAAACTGCTTTAAAGTTCAAAATATCCTACTTACGAACCCATTTTCGGTTATGATTTTATTGTATAATGTGGCAAATTAAGTTATTTATAAAATGATCGAAAAAAAATTAAACATTTATGCCTGAACATCCACAAAATAAAATAAAAGGTACTTTTTGGCCATGTTTTTTTCTTGCATAAATCAAAATAGGCGGATGGTGATAAGCGGGAATTTAAACCTTATCGCCATCTACGTAATGGTTGTTATTGATAGCGGCTCAATTTAAAATATTATAAGACGTAGTGCATCGCAATAACATGATAACGTTGATAACTGGTTTCTAATCTTAATATATAAAAATTCAGCCTGCGTTTGTTTGTGTTCGCAAAACTTGAAAAGTAGTCTACAGATATAACTGAAAATTTCAACGGTTCAGATGTTTAAATGGTAGAAGAAGCCTGGGACGCCCGAGGAATACTTAACGCATATCTCTGCACCGTAATGAGATACGGAGTCGAATTAAAATCAATATAATAAATGATAAATAAACCACGTTGTAGACGATCGCAACAATAACATTTGGCTGTCATCAGATGTTTTGTTTTGCTCTTTCTAAAAATAATTTTATACCATTCTTTTTTGAGGTTTCTTCTCCCTCCTGATCTTCCAGGAGTCACTTTTCGCTGCTGATTTCCAGATATTTATAAACTTTTTTACTTGTCATTTTCCATACTATTGTTGTAGTTGTTTACTGTTGTGAATAATGGAGGAAGATTTTCCTCCTGGATCCCCTACAAAGCCCCCAGATCCCTCTCCGGACCCCCCAGACGGGGAAAATGTAGAAATTTCTGACAGCCATTCTGTCATTTTTACTTCTACCAAAAAATGGAGATTTACTTCTTCTTCCCCAATAAAACTTGACTCGCCTTCGACTTCACAGTCCCCACCAGCACTTTCTCAACTTCCTCCAACAAACTTTTATTCTCCTCATTCCCGTGGCCCATTCATAGTATACGCCCAAAAAACTGAGCAAGGAAAAACCATCCACCCTCTTGAATTTGGCAAATTCCTATCAAATAGCAAGAACCTTTCAATCAAGCCTGGAGGTGTAAAAGCCGAGGGTCGCTTCCGAATCTCCGTCGAATTCCTCTCAGGGTCAGCTGCCAACAGTTTCATCAAAAATATCTTCATTTCATCTAATTCAAAGTTCAAGGCATATATCCCTACTTTCAATGTCACTCGCATGGGCCTGGTCAGAGGTATCTCGACCGATCTGTCCATCGCAGAAATTCTGTCTTCACTTTCAACCCCCCAACACATTGGCAATCCCATAAAAGCCAGGAGGCTAAATTACAAGGACTCCTCTGAGGGTATAATTTCCTGGAAGCCCTCCCAATCTGTCGTTATCACCTTTGAAGGTCAATCTCTTCCCTCCCATATATATTTATTCTTCAACTCATTACCAGTTGAAATCTATACTTATCCCACCACTCAATGTTTCAATTGCTGCCGTTTTGGTCATACCAAAGCTGCATGCAGATCTCAACCCAGATGTTTTAAATGTGGAGAAAACCTCGCAGCTGACCAATGTCCTTCTTCCTCCTCACCTAAATGTTTAACTGCTCAGGCTCACATACTTCAACAACACTTCTTGCCCAGAACAATCTCGCCAAAAAAATATTAAAATTTCTATGGCCTCACAGAACTTGTCTTTTCTGCAAGCTTCTAAACTATTCCCGCCTGTCAAAAAATCATTTGCTGAACCTTTATCCAGCAACTCCTCATCCAAACCTCTTCCCTCCTCTACAACAACTTCTTCTCGTTCAACTAAATTCACATACAAAAACGCTATCTCTAAACCGGCTCCTGGATACGATCAGCAACAACACAACTCACTGCTCTTAAATCCCAATGGTTCATCTCTTTCAAATGCCACAAATTGGTGTGCAAATAATTATAATCCGTCCTCAATGAACTCTCTTAAACTTTCTGAAAAACTCTCCCAAGACAATTCTTCATTTATCCAAACTCTTATTTTGCTTCTAATTGACCTTATTTCTTCTCAAACTAATCTACCGTCCAACGCGGCTACTATTATTTCCACATTAAAATCATTTATTCAAAATGACTCTTCAGGATGTCAGAATACTTCAGTGGAATAGCCGAAGTGCTATTTCTAACAAATCTGATCTCCTTAACCTATTGCAATATTAACCTATTCCTATCTCCTTAAAATTCCAACTTTATTTCTTTGGCTGCTATCTCGGAGACTTGGTTTACTCCATCCACCCACTTTAATGTGGGAGGGTATTCCTGTCTCCGCGACGACCGCCACGAAGGTACAGGCGGCGGTGCTGCCCTTTTTATTAAAAAATCCATATCATTTTCCCCAATAAATAATATCAAACCCCCCAATGCTGACTTCCAAATGGTTGCAGCTAAAATAAAGGACACATCCTTTATTTCAGTTTCTCTTCCCCCAACAGCCCACTTCAATAAACAAATTTGGTTGCAAATTGTAAGTCAACTAAGCCCTCCTTTCTTTATATTAGGCGATTTTAATGCCCTTTTCCCCGTCTAGGGTTCTGCTTTCTCCGACCGAGATGGTCAAAGTGTAATGGATTTCCTAGATCAATCCAACCTTTTCCTTTTGAATGACGGATCTCTTACTAGGATCTCACGCCCCAGCACAAACCCCAGTGCAGTGGATCTCTCAATATTCTCTACTAGTCTAGCTTCTCTCTCCTCGTGGGTGGTGTCCCCCGACCCTTGCTCCAGTGATCATTTCCCAATCACCATTACTTATCAAACTTCTTCTTTACAATCAGACAAGTCTCATATTTCGACAAAGATTAAAACAAAACACACCAAATGGGATGAATTTAACTCTCATATGGACAAGTTCCTACTAAATTTACCCGCCACCGATATATTTTCCGTCAAAGATGACTATAATAACTTCAAATCAATGTTCATAACTGCAATAAATAAATCAAATCCTCCTCCTAAAATTAAATCTCTCAAAAAACTCCCTCCAACTCCCTGGTGGGATGAGGAATGTTCCAAAGTAGTAAGAATTCGGAAAGCTAAATCTCTTTCCTATCGTTACAATATGACTATGGAGAACTATCTTAAATACAAAAACACTGAATCCAATGCCAAAAGGGTATTGAGGTCAAAAAAAAGATCGGGGTGGTACAACTTCTGCAGTTCAGTATCTCCGAACACTCCAATTTCTGAAGTTTGGTCTATGATCCGAAGATTTCGATCCTCCTTCAGTTCACCATCTCCTCGAGCGTCTCATTCTAAATGGATAGATTAATTCTCGGACAAAATTGCCCCCCCTTCTGTACCTAACTTAGATGAAATAACGCCCATCTATAATACTCCTATGTCTAAACATTGGCTAGACTCTCCATTCACCTTAATTGAGCTAAAAAATTGTTTATCAACAGTCAAGGACTCATCTCCAGGCAGGGATGGTATACCTTACAGCAGGGGTGTCCAAACTAGATGGGACCCAGGGCCAATAAAAAAGACTAAATACATTGGTGGGCCGCAAAATATTTATAAAAATAAAATACTGGTAATAATACGTAATATCGTTATTTTATTATCTACTTTTTCATTAATTTGTCTTTTACAATTCTGTCAACATCAACCTCAATACTAGTGGTAGCTAGGCGCAGTGCATGTTTAAGTGAAGTATCTGTCAATGAAGACCTGTATTTCGATTTAATAAACTTCATTGTTGAATATGCACTTTCACAAAGGTAGGTACTGCCCATCATCGAGCCCATTTTTTGCCCGAAATTCGTCAGTTTCGGGAAACGTTCAGCGAGGAGCTTAAAAAAATCAATTCCTGTTTCTGTTCTGCCCTTGTAAAAGGGGTCTGATTGCAGATCACACAGTTCCAATTGATAATCAATCTTCACACTCCCAACTGCGATCGTTAATGGATGAGTAAAGAGAGCTATATCACTCTCAATTTTTTTTAAATCTGCAAAACGCCGCTCAAATTCGACGATTATTTCGTCCATGTATTTGAGGTGGTCCAAAAAATTACATTCTTCAAAATTTTTCATCTCTAAATAATGTTCTTTACAACTTGAAAAAAAAGAAAAATCATTTTGTTGTAGAGACGTTTTGAACAATTTCAGTTTACTTCTGAATCCATTCACATTTCCGTACATGTTGGCTATATTGAGGTTTTTACCTTGCAATTTTAAATTTAATTCATTCAAGTGTTGCGTCATATCAGTTAAAAACGCAAAATCAGCCAGAAACTGAGGATCTCGCATTTTATCTTGTAGTTCAGAAGTGTCAGATGATATCTCATTTTTTAGAAATAAAGGTATTTCTTTTCTTAAGGCGAAAAAGCGTTGCAAGCACTGGCCAGCACTTAGCCATCTGATTTCCGAATGCAATAGTAAATCTCCATAGTTTGCATCGATTTCACTTAAAAAGTCTCTAAATTTTCTATGTGTCAATGCCCTGTTTCCACCTCTAATCAAATTGGTTATCCTTATAACAACTTTCATAGCATTCATTTGACGCAAAGATTTTCCACACAAGGCTTCCTGATGTATAATACAATGCAACAACGGGCAATCAATGCCATTTTGTGTTAGAAGTCCCGCGAATCCTGTCACTGTCCCGGTCATAGCTTTTGCCCCATCGGTCACAATACAAGAACACTTACGAAATCCTCCATATTCTACTATAGTTTTGTTAACCGCTTCAAATATATCACTGCCTTTAGTTGTTCCATGAAATGGTATTAAATCCAGCATTTCTTCCGTGATTGTAAAATCTTTGGAAATGCAACGTATAAAGATTATTAATTGACTGACATCGGTCTGGTCGGTACTTTCATCCAAACATATTGAATAGTATTCGCAATCTACAAAGTAATCACATATTTTTTTTGTAATATAATTACCCATGTCCTCTATTCGTCGCGCCACCGTTTGATGAGATAATGCAACAGATTCAAACTTTTCCGCTAATTTCGGCTGCATAAAGCGTTTAGCCATTTCAACTGCGCATTTTTTTATTAAAACTCCATCACTAAATGGTTTTTTTGCTCTGGCTAATTGTAATGAAACTTCATATGAGGCAGCCAAGCTTTGTTCATTCTCAGTACTTACTTTTGAAAACATACTTGTTTGCTGTATTAGTTTTTTTTTGTACTCAGCCACCATAACTTTTCTTGCTTCACCGACATGTTTTTTATACTTTTCTTCATGTAAAGAAGTATAGTGTCGCTTAACATTATATTCTTTACTTACAGATAAAACTTGCATACAAATCAAACACTGAATTTTATTGTTATTGTTGGAGATAAAGTAGTCTAACTCCCATTTCGCATTGAATGTACGATTTTCTTCACTTAACTTCCTCTTCTTTGTAGACATGATGAAAAGTTCAATATACTCAAACACAAAGCGAACAACGTAAAAGCCCAGCTACACTACTCGCGAAGTTGATCGAAGTTGACCTAATACGATAGTGTGGGCACGAACTTCGCTTCGCTTCGGGCATCTTCGCTTCGCTTGGCCCGACTTCCGATTGTTGTCGGTAAATGCGCCCGAGTCAAAGGACTCGAAGTTCGAACACGAAGTGTCTGTCCACACTACTCGGTTCACTTCAGTTCGCTTCGAGACGTCGTGTTTGGTGGTTGTGCGTGCGCAGAGTCATAGTGACTATACGTAATAAAATATGGCTTCTACACTGTGGTCACAGGACCTAATTTTTTTGTTTCTAGAAACACTCCAATCCGAGGCGGTTATTTGCGACCCAATTGAAAGGGACTATAAAGATAACTAACTAACCATCACGCCGTTTCCCCGCAGGGGTAGGCAGAGAGGACGGACCGCCAAACAACTCGGTCTTGGCACACACTCCTTGCCTCATTCACATTCATACATCGTCTCATACATACTCTTCTATTATTCTGACTCTTGACATGGCCCGACTCGAGTATCTGATTCACTTGATCGTGCCATGTCTTCCTCGGGCGTCCCCGACTTCTGCTACCATTCACATTTGCATCATATATCCTCCTTTTTTTTATATTTTTTTTATAGTGAATACCTCACAAGAGTCCCAACTGCTCCCGTCTGGAGCCAGTGAGACTATGGCATCCCCAATTGGGGGATGTTGTGAGGCTGAAGGTAAGTGGGGAAGGGAAAGAGGAAGGTGGGGAAGTACCTGGCTATTCAGATCTAGTCACTAAACACGGCTAAAGCCATTTGGAGCAACGTTTCAATTCTGAATGGTGGTCTTACACCAGGGCGATACTGGTAGTATCTTCCACTCTGGAACGTGCCGCAAATATACTATATATTATTTTAATTAATTAATTGTGAAATAACACAAATTAATCAAATAAAATTTATTTGCGCACGCCGGGTTCGAACCCGCGACCTTCGGAATGGCAGTCCAATGCGTTACCACTGGACTATGCCGGCCGTCACACTCCTATCTTCGCTCATTCGCTCTACATGCCCAAACCATCTAAGCGTCCCTTACTTAATCTTACTCATTACGCTTACATCAGCCTTGCACTCTTTGCGGATCTCCACATTCCTCACACGATCAAACATGGTTTTACCACACATACGCCCTTGAGGTGATTTTTCACAAAAACGGCGCTTTACAAATTATCCAATTATTATTATTATTATTATTATACGCCTCAGGGATCTCATTTCAACAGCATTTAATCTACTTTCATCCTTTATTTGCCACTTGAACGTCCATGTTGCCTAGTGCACGGACTCCGAGAGACTGAGCTACTCGCGAAGTTGCACGAGTGTGTGGGCACGCACTTCGGACTTCGGCTAACTTCGTCGAGGACTTCGTCGAAGCGCCGAAGCGAGTAGTGTAGCGGCCGCTTAATACCAAACTTTAAAATAATGTAAAAGTCTTTAATAACCTGAGAGTAACCTTGCGCAATCAAAACTTTCATTGCGTTGAATGACAAGTGACAAACAAATGCCCAATGAACGATGCGCGGTAGGTACCTATTTTGAGTTCGGGGAATTCCCCGAATTCTCGAGTCAATAGTGATGTGAGCGACGTGATCGAACATACCCAAAACGTTTGAATTTCGTCGCGAGAAAAATAGTTTGCTCATTAATGTATTTAAAACTTCGAACAAAGAAGATAATGAACTAAAATCTGAATAATAATTGCTTTCATACAAAATGTGACAAGAAATAAATAAAGTAACTAAGTTAAAGCAATTATTAATTAAAATAAATATAGTTTAAAAAAACTAAAAAACACGCTTTTAAATAATATCGAACTAAAAACTTCAAAATAATTTTTAAAATAAGCTTAAAGCAATAATGAATGAAAAATGATAGTATTATTGTTAAAAAGCGTGGGCGCTTTGTGCCATATTTTTCGTATATCGTGCGCCCGACGCTTTTTCACAATAATACTATCATTTTTCATTCATTATTGCTTTAAGCTTATTTTAAAAATTATTTTGAAGTTTTTAGTTCGATATTATTTAAAAGCGTATTTTTTAGTTTTTTTAAACTATATTTATTTTTCACTTTTTAGTTTCGTATGCTACAAAAGCGTGTTTTTTTAGTTTCTTTAAACTATATTTATTTAATGGTAGTTTCTTTATTACCGACTATGGTTCTAACAGGTAACTTTTATTCCGGAGAGGGAGCCTGAGAAACGGCTACCACTAGGGCCGAGGAAGGCAGCAGGAGAGTTACATACAAGCAAGCAAACAAGCAAGCAAGCAAGCAAGCAAACAAACATACAAGTGAAGTTAATATAAAAGCGTGTTAATAAAGTATTATTATATGCAGTGGGTACACCTACAGACCTCTTTGTAGTCGGTGTAACCGAACCGGACTCTTTTTTGAAGTCGGTTAAAAAAAGGTTCAATGGGCCGCAATAATCTAAACCGCGGGCCGCATGCGGCCCGCGGGCCGTGGTTTGGACAGCCCTGCCTTACAGCATAATCAAAAATAGTAATGATAATGTTCTAAACCACTTCTTGAGCATCTTAAATAAAATCTTCCGGACTGGTATAATGCCTGATGACTGGAGTTGTCAAATAATCATCCCTATTTTAAAAACAAAGAAATCACCAAATTCTGGATCCAACTACAGGCCAATCGCTCTTTCATCCACCCTCAGTAAACTTTATGAAAAATTAATTAAAAACCGATTAGAATTTTTTGTCGAGAGTAAACAGCTTCTCTCTCCATCTCAATTTGGATTTTGGAAAAAAAAATCCACTCAAGATAACCTCGCCATCATCAGCACTGATATTAATTTATCAATTTCTAAACAGGAAGTTTGTCTTGCCGTCTTTATAGATATAGAAGGCGCCTTTGACAATGTTTCCATCCCAATCCTGAAAAAAAAACTTCTAGGCCTTGGCCTTCCCCTCATGTTTGTCCAATCTATTATTAATCTATTTCTAGATAGAAAAATTTTCATTGAACTCCCAGATATTTCTCCTCAAAGTAGGTCTATTTGGAAGGGTTTACCACAAGGCGATGTATTGTCCCCCTTACTGTATAATTTATACACATATGATATGCATGTCACTATTCCCCCACAAGTAAAAGTTATTGAGTTCGCAGATGACATAGCTTTCTTCTTATCATCCAAAATCATCCCTCTCGCCGTCAAATATCTTAACGAAGCCATGAATGCCCTTTGCACATGGCCCACGTTAAATGGTCTTGAACTTTCAATCCAAAAGACTCAGTGTGTCACCTTCTCAAACCGCCATAAAAACCCCCCCGTTCAAATTTTTTTTGTTTCAATCTCCAATGCTTCTGAAGTAAAAGTTTTGGGAGTAACATTTGATAGGAAACTTAAATGGTCTTCCCATATTAATAATTTAGTTACTAAATGCGAATAACATTTAAATATCATCAGATCATTATCTGGCGTTTGGTGGGGAGCTCACCCTACTTGCATTAAGTTGCTTTACAACGCACTTATTCGAAGCCATCTCGATTATGCCTGCCCACTTTTTAGTACAGCCTCAAAAAATGTACTTGATAAATTAGACAAAATTCAATCTAAATCTTTGCGAATAATAACTGAAGCGATGCAATCGTCACCCATCAATTCCCTTCAAGTAGAATGTTCTGATCCTCCTCTTTATTTAAGGCGTCAACTATTTGCTGACAAATTTGTTCTTAAATGTTTAAATTCTAAATGTCGTCAGGTTATCCCCAGCGTCTCGTTGTTCATTGACTCAACCCATTCATCTACAATCAGAGCTTCAACTAAACCTCTTCCTGACATCTGTAAAAATTTTAAGTCTCTCTCAGAGCTTCACATCATCCAAAATGATCTACTTCCCTTATACAAATTAAAATATAGTCACGTCACCCTATCCCCAACAATATTAGAAAGGATCGTAATACTTAAAAGTCATTCCAATCTCTCGGCCCGAACTGTCAATAATATGTTCAATGACATTATTTCATCTAAATGGCCCAACTTTTCTCTTATTTACTGATGGATCCAAATCTCCCGACTCTCCTGTACTGTGGTATAGGTATTAACGTTTACCACAATAATTCTAATGACAGAATATTTCATTCAATTTCTAATCAATTTTCAGCCGAGTGCATTGCAATAATAGAATCTCTCAAATATATAATCAAAAATAATTTTGAACATCCACCGTTCTCTCTGACTCTCTCAGTTCCCTCCAAAAACTTAAATCCAGTCCTCTTCTTTATCCTGATGATCACTTTGTATGCCTTCTTCGAGAGATGATGGCCTCCATTCAAAGCTCTGGTAAAACTGTAACTCTGATTTGGATTCCTGGACATGTTGGTATCATGGGTAATGATATTGCGGATGCCTTGGCAAAACAAGGAGCGTCCAACCCTGTTGTTACCCTCGTAAACCACATTCCCCTATCTGACATTTTTTCCATCATCAAAGATAGATCCCGCAATGTTTGGTCGGAGTATTGGCACATTGCTAGTCAATCCAAGGGGGCCTGCTATGCCTCAATACAAAGGACTATTCCATCAAAACCGTGGTTTCAGCAATTCCCTCATTTTTCCAAAAAAGAAATTTCTTCACTCATTCGAATGAGGATCGGACATTGTTCCGTTCCTTCCCATCTTTTTAAAATTCACGTCGTTGACTCCCCAGATTGTACATTCTGTGGTCTAGAAGTGGGAACTTTAGATCACATATTTTTTGGTTGTCCCTCTCTAAACAAATATCCTCTCTTCTATCAAGCCTTATCTAAAATTGCCTCCCCTCCATTCAACATCTCGTCTCTTCTAAGTCTGAACTGGACTCCTATTTTCATTATAATTTTGAAATTTGCCTATTTAAATAAAATTAATATTTAAATTCACCTTTCATTTCTCAATAATTTTAAGTGATGGCCAAGAACACCCTTGAAGGGTGAAAGCCAGAAATAATGGAAAAAAAAAAAAAAAAAAACCACGATGTAAACTGTTGATTTCCCTAAAATAAAATAAATGAGATCAGACAATAAGAAAAATTATGAGGTGGTATTAGAGAATTTTTTTTTGTAATTGTAATAATTTTCCTCAGATATATCGAGGGGCAATTTATTAAATAATTTTATACCGTTAAATAAATACTGATGTTGTCCTGTTGTAGTTCGAACTGGTGGTACGGTTTAGTTAGTACTCCCACATAAATAATTATTTTGCCTAAATTTAATTGTGGGTATTATTTTTATCAAAGAAATCTATATGTAATTGAAGTACTTAATGTATTTTTGTCATAAATTTATGTGAGAGGGGGAACCGGGAAATCTTGGAAAACATTTATTGTTGGATAGTAATATGGCTTTTTTAAGATGATTTTTATTAATATTTTTTGAATTGTCACAAGTGGAAGTAGGCACGATTTATATGCACTCCCCCCCCACAAGTCATGATTACATATTGTAGTACAGAATGAGCAAGTGCAAAATAAATATCTTTTAGTATTTTTAATGATACAGTATTTCTAAGTCAAAAAAATATATAGATGAGTTTTCTCATTCTGTCTACTGTGGAGTTTATTTGACTTTTCCATTTGATGTTATTTTCTATAATCATTCCAAGATGTTTTATTTTTTCTTTACTACTAATGTGTATGTATGCAGTTTGAGTTACAGGGTGTGATTATAAGCACGCAATTTCTTTCGTGAATTTTTATGTTTACATTTATAGTTGAGATATTCCCTGTTTGGCTATTATTAGGTAGGAAATGCATCTTTTCAGCATTTAGTGACAATAAGTTTTCGTCGAAACATAGTTTTACGGTATTTATTGCATTATTAGCTGACACTTCGACCTCTTTCTTATATTCTATTTGAATCACCTCTAATGATGCAATTTAAATTGTTCTTGTCACGGAGATTTTTTTAAAATTCTTCTATTAATAATAGTCCAGTCAAAAACAAAAGGAGGTGAAAGCGTGAGCAGGTACCTTTACGATTCCTTCAGAAACCTGTTCAGGGTGCTTAGGGTATGAATATACCAAAAGTCCTGACGTCTAGGTGAATCTTCGTAAAACAATATTGTTTCATTCTCCGTTCGATAATGATTTCAATGTAGAATAATGTGCTTGTGTAAACTGCGCTAATACTAATTTTGAAAACATATTGTGAAGATATAATACAAAATAATAATCATCTTAGACTTGAAGAAAAGTCAATAGGTGTCGCATATTAAATAAAAAACACTATCTAGATAGCATTTAGTTTGAGTTGAATCCTGCAATCATACATAAAGATAGCAGCCCATAAAAATATGCGTTAAGAAAATTAAGATTTTTTTACAGTGAATACCTCACAAGAGTCGCAACTGCTCCCTTCTGGAGCCAGTGAGACTATGGCATCCCCAATTGGGGTATATTGTGAGGCTGTATGTAAGTGGGGAAGGGGTAGAGAAAGGCGGGGAAGTACCTGGCTATTCAGATCTAGTCACTAAACACGGCTAAAGCCATTTGAAGCAACGTTTCAATTCTGAATGGTGGTCTTACACCAGGGCGATACTGGGAGTATCTTCCACTCTGTTGGTAATTCTCAGTCGCAGTATATTACAGTAAATATGACCGAATTGGATAGTGACACATTATCTCACCGGAAAACCGAAGGTCCTGGGTTTGAGTCCCAGAAGTGACAGTGCCTATTTCGCTATTGAGTTTCGTTAATATTTTCTTTATTAATTAAAAATAATATCTACTCGTGATCGGCCACGGGTACGCAATACTATTTATGTAATGTGTGGATACAGCACTACCATCGATATGTATTAAAAATAATATCTATTCGTGAACGGACGCAATATTGCTAATGTAATACGTTAACGCAGCACGATCGTCGTTATGCATTAAAAACCATGCAGGTCGCTTCTTAGTTCTGAGTGTCAAGCGGCATCATTGTAAATTAACCCATTGTTGCCAATCTGATGATTTACTCAACCAAACGCTCAAATAATATATAACAATGTACTCGTGAATGGCCACGGGGACGCAATACTATCGATGTAATGCGTGGACCCAGCATGACCGTCGTTATGTATTCATAATAATATTTCAACGTGATAGGCACGGGGACACAATACTATCAAAGTAATGCGTGGATGCAGCACGACCTTCGTTGTATATTCAAAATAATATCTACTCGTTTGCGGGGACGCGATACTATCGACGTGATGCATGGAAGCAGCACGATTGTCACTATGTGTTAAAAATAGTATATTCTCATGAGCGGCCACGGGGATGCAGTACTATCGAAGTAATGCGTGGACGCAGCACGACTGTCGTAATGTATTCAAAATAATATCTACTTGCGAACGGCCATGGGGACGCAATACTATCGTCGTAATGTGTGGATGCAGCACGACCGTCGTTATGTATATAAAATAATATCTACTCGTAATCGGTCTCGAGGACGCAATATTATCGACGTAATGTTTAGACGCAGCATGATCGTCGTTATGTATCGAAAATTATATTACTTCGTGAACGCGGCAAGATCGTAGAAATGAATAAAAACATACACTGCTCGATATATACATTGTGTAGCGACCTGTCGGCAAAATTTCAAACGTTCAATATTCATTTCCAGACTTTCTGAGAGATTTTTTGCTTCCACAAAAATTTTTGCCATACGATTCTACATGAGGTAAGCATCGTTCTGGCCAATTTTGACGTTAAAACATTATAGCGTCCGTTTATCGGACGCTGTAAGTCGGTGGACGCTACAATGCTATGGAGTTTTTAGGGGTCGGACGTAACAAATGTAGCGGGATAAATATATATCTATCTTTCTTTGAACTATTTATGTCAGTTTCCATGTTAGTAAAGTTTTCACATAAGGTTGTTGGTAAAATTGTATAAAACTTTCACCACGTTTATTAGTAAGGCTGTAATTGTTTTGAAATGCGTAATATGTATCTTAGTTGGATATAAAATTAGAATAAAGTAGAACATTGCTATTAAAACCAGCTTCAAATATGTTATCTTGTGTAAAGTGTGATAAATGACACAAACACGAGAATAAATCCTTTTAAGTGTTGGTTGTATTTGGAATTAATTGTTTGGGTTTGTTGATAATTAATAGTTTTGTTTCTAATTTCTAGACAACATGATGCAACGGACAGAAAACCTCGGGTATTCCCGCCAATCCCCGGGGCTGGCCCTGGGCTCTATGGACCTGTCAGTGACAAGGTCACCGAGGAACGGGAATCAGAACGGTGAGACAGGGGCCCCCATCAGTCTCTCCGTAAGAGATGCCACCAAAATCAATAGTTTGGATTCGGCGGAAATCACTAAAATACACCAAGTACCTTCATACCTAGATCGAAAAGCTTTGGAGATGAATAAGCCCTCGAGTCCGACTCTAATCGCCATGAACCAGAGCTCCAACAGTCCCAAGTCTCCCAAGTCTACAAAGAGGCCGGTGAAGAAAGTGGATTCTATCCTGGAACGCCTTAACAGCATGGGCGACGGGGTTGTGATCACCCCAATTCAGCTTACGCCCTCGCCCCACTCTGTCATTGTCAGCGCACACACCCTGGAGGACAGCAACTCCAGGGGCTCCTCCTCCTCCGTCAACATCACTCCACTGGTGGGTATCACCCCCTACCCTCTCACGCCACACCCCCACCCCTGCGAGAGAGTCACCCCGCCCGCTTCGCACTACACCCCTGCCCTCCTCAACACTAACACCCTCGGACAACTACCAGCCATGCCTCACTCTGTCATCATAGAGAGCTCCACAGTCAAGGATGATACCACTTTGCCTTCCAACTGTTCCAACGAGGACTCCAACAGCTCCTCGAGTGACAGTAGCAGATCCAAGAGGCGCCGCAAGCAACTCAAAACTTCTAAGATCGAACATGACAACCCTCCGCGCTCCTCGCTTCCTTCCGCCCTCCCCCTTCCCTGCGGCCAGCCACCCCCCACTAGTCAAATAGTGAAGGATGAAACAGATAGCAAAATTATACAAACGCCATTAGAAAATCACTCCAACGATATCAGCAGAGTCCAGGAGCAGGAGTCTGTGCCACTCAACGTAGTCAATGCCCAACCCGTAATCGTCAATACCAATTCAAGTATTGAGAACAAGGAAGAAGTGGCCCCGGTGGAGAGACGATTCTCTTCCGAAGATAACTCTGTGCCGGTGGTCTCCAAAACTAGAAGAAAAAATAGCTCAGAATCTGAAACCATAGACAATATAGCCGCCATGATTGCCTCCACGGACAATGCAGATAACTTCCCCAAACTGGAAGAATCTGGGACGGGAGACGGGAGCGGCCAAGCGGTTACTCCCATGCAAACGGAACAGCTGAAGCAAGTCCTCGGGAGTCCGGGTCCCGAGCCGGAGCCTGCTCCAGAACCTGTTGAAGATAAAACCATTCCCCCGATTGAGCCTCCCCCGGAAGATATTCAACCCCTAAGGAGAAAAAAAAACAGTATATCAAACATAGAAAATTCACAAATTGAAGTTCCCGAAGATATTAAGGCGGAACCTGATGTAACTGAAATGAAGCCTCTGCCTAAAGTGGAATCACAAACGAGTTTTGTCGAGGTTGAAAATGAACTAGAAAAAATGTTTGCAGGCATCGAAGAAGGTGCTCCCAATTCACCTTCAAAAACCTTAGATCCTGTCACAGGCCTGATGATGGAAAATAACGCCACAGATGAAAATCTCACGAAAAAGAAAGGCAAAGCTCCAGAAAAGAAGAAGCGCGCTTCGAGAAGAAATAGTATTGTTTCTACTGGCGTTTTGTCGAGTGATGAAAATACACCGAAAAAGAAACGAAAGTCATCCAAAAGGTCGTTTGCCTCGGATGAGCAGTTTAACAATTTGGATGCTGTGAGTGGGGTTAAAAAATCAAAAAATTTAATGAACAATTCAAAGGTGAAGAGAGACAAATCTAAGGAAAAGTGTAAATTAGAATTACTTTCACACAAGGATAAGGATGCGTACGATTCTGGCAGCAATGCCAGTTCCAGCAAATCTAGGGGGCCGTATGTGCAGATCAAGGGACCCCGCGACTCCCCCTTGTCCGTCAGCGTCATCAACACCCCCATGCACGAGGAAGATACCGATAAGCCCTTGCAAAAGATCAAACATTTAAAAAGTAAATCATCCGTCAACAGTGACAGTGACTTTAGAAACAAGGTTAAATCCAAAGGATTACATTCTAGTACTTTAAGCATGAAATACGACGCCACCACTACGGACAAGAGTTGGATTTGTGTTTTCTGTAAGAGAGGACCCCACACGGGGAGCTCCGATGGAATGGCACATCACATGGGGGATCTGTTTGGTCCCTACATCATATCAACAGGGTGTCCCGACTACGCCAGCATGATCAGCGACCCCCACGATACCCTGTTCAAGAGTAAGGTAAAGCCCGGCACCTTCTTCCAGAACAGGCAGGCCAAGTCGGGCCGGAGGGTCAAGGCGGAGCCCGAGCTCAACGACAAGGACGTAGTGAAGCTGCCCAGCGAGGAGCTGTTCCTCGGCATGACGGAGGCCAGCAGCGGCAACTACGAGGTGTGGGTGCACGAGGACTGCGCTGTGTGGGCGCCCGGCTTGTACCTGGTGGGAGCCAAGATGGTGGGGTTGGACAGTGCAGTGTGGGGCTGCAGCGCCGTGCGGTGCCAGCGATGCCGCCTGCCCGGGGCCAGTGTGACGTGCGTGCGCCGAGGTTGCGGTGCCACCATGCACGTCAACTGCGCGCGGGCTGACTTCTGGTCCCTCAGCGAGGAGGACTTCATGGTCAACTGCAAGGAACACAGCCTGGCTTGATAAGAGATGGTTGGACAGTTCCGTTACATTAATTATACATTACCCCCGGTCAGTTAAGTGTAGTTGTAGTGATAAACTTGTTAAGCTTTTGTGATTGGACAATGTCTGCGGTGTTTCCACGCAAATATCACTTGTGAATGCCGTGTGTTCGCCGGCGACGTAATTTAATTATAAAACTCTAGGCTTATGAACCGAAACGTTGTCCGAAAATAGCATTTTTTACAAAACTACTTAATTTATTTTGGACTAATCGCCCCAATTTATGTATTTTATACTGCGAAAGTGCAAAAACAATGGATATGTACACATACCAAAAGTAAATATATTACGTGAACATATTTGTACAAAAAATTTTGTATTTAGCTGCGCCACTTGCTGCCGTACACCGAATAACTAGACTAATTCTAACCTTTCCAAATGTACATTTGAGATATTCGTAACTAGCTTTATAGTGGCAGACGTTTGTATATTTTTATCAATTAAACCTAATGTACCTTAGTTGTTCTTGTACACTTCTACCAGAATCTCATACCAGTCTTTCGGCCGCACTCTCCGCTGATGATGTTAAATCAATGTGATCAAGCTATGAATCATTTTCCTTGGGACTTTCTGGATTCAACTGCTAATTGCTAAAACAATGTGTATTCTGCCCCCGAACATGTCACCTGTTTGCATTTCTAAAAATGTTATATTTCTTTTTACCAATGACAATAGACAAATTGAATCTTCATATCAATAATGCTCCATCTACATTATCAACATAATTGTCGACATAAACCTGTTGCAATATTGTTGATTATTTTTTTTTCAATGTGAAAATCTGTTACTTTTATTGAGGACTGGTGATTTTTTTGGTTGTTCTAGGGTTCTTTTTCTTAGGTCAATTCTACTGTAAATTTATGTAACGCTCCAAATTCTCGAAATTTATAATATATAAAAAAAATTGTTTGTATTTTTGACTGCTACAAATATATATTTTTCAATCTTAGTCCCTCTGGCACAAAAAAGTTACTCGCACTGACTAGTTTTTTTTTTCATCATTATGAGCTGTAAATACTTTAAAATTTATTTTGAAATTGTAAATATGTACCGTAAAAGGGACATGTTTTGCATCAGTCTTGTGTGCTGGTTTTACTGTATAGCATGTTGCAATATTATTTTAACTTCTAAAGTAAAAAAAATTGTAGCAGTTTTTCATTACATCATAATATATAAAATTCACGTGTCACTGTGTTGGTACACGCTAATCTCCGAAACCGCCCAACCCATTTCAATGAAATTTTGTGAATCTGTTTGGTTGGTTCCAGCCTGAAATATAGGATAGTTTTGGACCCGATAGGTGGCGCTGTAGTCGAGATCTAAAAAAATATTAATAATCAACGAAAAATTTTATTATTATTTTTCAGATTTCTTATGCAAAAATACATACAACCACAAATTTTAACTTCACTAAATTAGAAGGCGGTCTGTGGCAGGACGTCTGCCCGTGCCCACTAGTTTTAAATAAAATTCAGTTTGCTAAACATTACACAAAAATCTTTGTTAAAATTTGTAGCTACATAATAATAGTTTACCTAAATCGTGTTGAGACTGTATTACCCTGAGTTATTTTAGTATTTCCTTATAATTACAAAGTGACTTGCTTAAACAGAGTACAAATACAGTTAGAACTACATTATTGTACCTATGTAGGATGATTAATATTAATAATAGAGGGAATGGCATTTAAAGCGCAACGATATTGGAGGACCAAGCTTTGAATAAATGTAATAATTATTACATACCTCTTTCACAATAGTGCGCTCATTTTATAAACTTAGCCAGTACACAGAGTGAAGTGTACATTTTTTAGTAAATTATTCTCGGACAAATTATCCTTGAGAAAAAAAAAACAAACCATACTCGAACAAGTTGTACTCGAATTAAAATGCTGCGAAACACTTGTTCCGAATCGACCTTTTATTATTTTTATAGAATAAGGTACGTTTTAATCTAGGGTTTTAAAATGTTGCCGCAAAACAGTAAAGTTAAATAATGTGAGGTTATTTATAATGTGTAATCAGATTGAGCCTTGAATGAGAAAATATCAACAGCAATAAATGTGTTCACAAAAGCACTCGACGTAAACATGATTCGAGTTCACTGTTTAATTAAGATTTGCTGCACCTTAGGTACTTTTATTGAAATGTGGAAAAAATCTAAACAAAACGTCTTTAAAAAAATGTGTGCAAGCGGATTTAGTATGTATTGGAGATTGTGATTATACTGGAAAATGATTTTTTTACTGTAGCTTGCACATAAACTAGCTCCTTGTGTTTTCTACATTAAGACATTTTGACCTTGACTATTCATTTTTAAAATTGAGTCCAGAACTAGTGCAGTCTAACAGCTTTAAAAAAATCATCAATGAGAAGATTGATTATTATCAGAATCAAATTCTAATAAGATGTTTTGTATTTCAGTGATCATTGATATTATTTAAACGTTAATTGTATTTAATTGGGTATTAATTTTTTTTTTGTTATTATTTAGTACATATTTATTTTTCCAGCATAAGTAACTTTGTAGGACAATCCAAAGGCTTCATTGCTGTGGTTCTTCCGTACATAGCCATCATCATTATCAGCCATATTTCAGTATTAAAATAATTAGCAACGACCGCCCTATTTTTGTTGCAAGGAAGAAGTTTTCTTTTATTTATAACTAGCTGTACCCCGCCACACATTGCTGTGCTCCTTACAGAATTTGAAGACCATTCTCGAACTTTCCGGAACCTTCTAAATTCACCGACACTCTCCGCCACACAGTTTGGAACCTTATAGAACATGCGAGAACTTTCTAGAAACTTCCAGACACAGTCGGCGGAAGTCGGGTTTTCTGAAATAATCTGAAGCATTCGCGCGGCCTTCCCATAACAAAGCACATTTTCGTCACCCACTCTCAGCCACCCCCACCAAACTCTCTTACCTTCGATGTGACAACAAGGGCTACCACTACCATAACCACTGGTGGGTGGCAGTAGCTGATGGCAAAGAAAATTAGGCGGGTAGGGAAACACGGGTTTCTTTTTATATTATATGTTAGATGATAACCTAATTCTTGGGATTGAATTCGATTGATTGGTAATGGTTAAAAAGATTGCAAGGTTTTTATAAATTCAGAAAAAATATCATGGATTTGGTAAAAATTGATAAAGTGTGCTTTTACATTTGTTATGTACTTGAGCAATCACAGATATTGTCTCCTGTGTCAATGTAACACAGTTTTTACTTAATGTGATATAATGTAACTGATGTTAGGTATCACAATACTTTGTTTAAAGATTTATTGTGATGCGGAATTGCATTATTAATCTTTTCATCGTTTTATGATTACTTTGAAAACTTAACTTTTGTCAAATAATAAATCATAGATTTCCACAGTACTATTTATAAATGAAAAATGTTTGTTTGTAACATAAATCTAGAAAATGATATTTTCGTCACAACAGGTACTCTCCGAAAAGGTCACAACTGGAATTAAATTCTAATTTGTTTACATTTAGGTTTTGTATGCATAATTTATTTATTATGTAATTGTATTTATATAAATATAAACATAACGGTGTACGGTTGCCAAGTCTAAAGCTGTGTGTTTTGTATTCATTTTTGTAATTAAGGATTGATTTGAAAAATAATGCTGGTACATAATTTAATTATAAAGGAAACTTGGTATATATTGGACATAAACGAGTATTTTAGCTGATTTGATGTATAGATTTAGATCATTCCTATATATTGCGGCTAATTGTCTCGCGGATTATTGTACATGATAAATCAAATTTTAAAAAGTATGTAATAATTATTGACTTATTGTTATTATGAAATGATATTTGTCATGACTTTGTAGTAAAGTAAATCATTTTCAAACACCTTCAATTCTGCATTCTTTATTTTGTTTAAACTAAAACACCCATCTCTTTCTCCTCGTGTGGTGGCATTATTCAAGAGAGTTGTAGAGAACTGCAATTGAGGACGCAAGTGGAAGAACAACTTAACCTACTTTAATATTTAAGTATACTGCATGCCTTAGCTATCACCACACAATAAATAGTCAATCTACATTGTCAACTTATTACCCCTATATGCAAGAATATCAACCACCATTGTTGTTATTCTATCCTCATTTTAATCCGTCAGATTAACATTCGTTAAGTCATAAAATTTTATCCATTATTAATTGGATTCAGTTATATAGATGTAAATACAACTTCTATAATCTGAATTTGTATATACAAATTTAGTTGTATAGATGAATAGCAAATAAAACGTTTATAGAAAACAAAATGTTCGACCCTCGGGCCTCTGGTATATTGTCTGTTATATTTCTTAAAGGTGCTGTCAGAAAGTCAGAAAATTTGTGTGTATTTCCGATTCTCAATAAAATCCAAATAACTGGGATATTTTTTAATGTGTCCGCAAACTAAAAACTGTTTTTTAAAGGTGATAAAATACATTTTATTATCAGAAAATAACATAATATTAAAATTTTGAAAGCAAACGACAAATTGAGTTCTAAAAGTGATTCACCTTACTTTTTTTTTCTAATTACTGAACTAAATTAGTGTAATGAAAAAAAAAACGTTTTATTAGACAAATTTATTTTAAACATTACTGCCACCTCACGTTTGTCATTTCATATAAAAATAATTAGTAATAAATTCACAAAGTTTCATAAATTTTTCTCAAATTGTCGTTCAAACCTTTGGTTTCGGTGTACTTAATTATTCCGTATTTGAATATAAAGCTTGGTGTTTTCTCTTTCTAATACAGTTTATTTCATATTACTATGACGGTAAGGGAGACAACGATTTCTATAACAATAGTGTATATTGATGATCTGTTCCGAAAAGCGAAAAAATTGACCATAGGGTAATAATAGCTCTTTGTTCCCAAAACCGAACAAATCAGCCTGAGGACTTAATAAATAATCCAAACATATGTAAATAACACTTTAGACTAAAACAAAGGCTATTTCTCAAAACTCGCTATTGTGGGTTAGGTTGTTCTCAATTGTTTGCTATACACACCTTGCACTGCAAAGAATGGGAGAGGGCACCTGGAATGAGACAATCCAAAGTACTCATAAAAGGACCAGACCCTAGACGAACCAAGAAACTACTCGATATGGACAGAAACTCGCTGAGGGAACTGGTAGGACTACTAACGGGACACTGCCATCTCAGGAGACATATGTAGATATTGGGAGTGGAAAACACCAATAGGTGCAGGAAATGTGAAGAGGATGAAGAAACTCCAATTCACCTATGGTGCCAATGTCCCGCCCTGGTGGGAACTAGGCTCAGATACCTGGGGAGACATACAATAGAAGCAGAAGACGTAGCCACATACCCAAAACAACCCTGGTGAACTTTATTAAAGGGACCGGGTTGTTGTTAAAGGATTGAGGTAAAATGGGAGATAGCACAATGGGCCTATGGCCTAAGTGCTCACGGGAACTACGTGTAAACCGTCTCCAACCCTTCAAAAAAAAAACCCACACCCAGTAAATACTACACCTGTTTGTATATTCTTTGTCGCTGCAAGTAAGCTCATCAATACTGCAAGACAAGGCAGCATCTTTATTTAGCCACCATTAATTCTCCAACCACACAAAGAAAGAAGATAAATACATATTTTGTAATCAATACTTTATTTCCGCCACATTAAGTTTGCAGTCATAAAAGGAACAAGTTGCTATGGTTCTAGAGAAAGAGGTTTCAGGCTTCTTGTCAAACCAAGAGACATCCTGACACCAGTCGGCTCCGTAAGCTATGGAAGCATGCTCATTGTATTCTGCCACCACCAGGGCTGCAGAGAAGTGTTGGCTGTCCACCACCCTGAAGCCCCCATACATGCAGGCCACAAGCAGGACCTCATGTTCTATGGGGTCCCACTTCGTTCTCCAAATTCCCCCGCCAAGGGCCTCCTCTGCTATGGGACTTTTGAATCTCCTGGTATCCCAAAGTCGTAGTTTTTCATCATAGCTGCAAATAGAAATCAGTAATACATAGTAATCATATGGTACTTGAAACTGAGATGAGAGGGAGAAGTTTTGGAAAGATGGTCGCCGACATTCTTAGAAACAGAGCAACACAAAAAATAAGTTTATTGAAACTCTTCAATAAGGATTTTTGGTCCTAAATTCACTTGTAGGCCTGGGTCAAACTGTTCTTTTGCATATTGCCAATATTGATATATTGTTCTGCCGGTATTGATACACTATTCATTACCTATTAGTTTTTTATCAAGTTACAGGGAGAACATAACCCTTTATCTTTCAAACTGTAGCAATGTCATCTGATGGATTTTTTTTACCTGATGCACGGGCTGCCTTGGATAAGATGAACGGCATTAATAATATTTTTCATGTAAAATTCATTGCTTGTTTTTTTTTATTCCCTTATGTTGTAAACACAATATATAAATATATACAGACACATTCATACAAATGTATGTATATGAATATATGATAAAATGAATACCATAATATATTACATATCGTATGCATTTTTTATTATCATGTAGGTATACAAAAGATTTTTTTAATTAAGCCCGCGCATGAAGGGGGGTGAAGGATGGATATAGGTAGGCGGTGGAGAGGATTGTCATCGGGACTTGAATGCCCGAGGCATGAGATGCTTGGGTTTGAATCCGAGTTCTTACTCAGCAGTAAGAGGTTTCGAAGACTCTTCACTAGAATATTTAAAGCAGTTCAACTAGTTGCTGTTATAAAATAAAGATGTTTTACCTGCCAGAAGCCAGCAGGTGTTCCTGAGAAGAGTTGGAGTGTAAACTGGTGACCCCGGCCTCATGCCTTCTGTTGACAAGTTTAGTCTCCCCGCCACACCTCAGGTCATACACCCTCAGGCAACTATCATCACCCCCTGTAATAAATAACTCCATGGTAGGACTTAAAGAACTTTAATTTGCTGGTGGAAACAATAATTGTTAAGAAGTTTTGGTTGGATAGGAATAATCTATAAAGCAAAATATCTGTTTTTCAGAAGCATAAAAACTCTTGCATCATCTCTTGCTGGTGTTATGAACCAATAATGACTATTTTCAGCACACAGTGTCATTTCGTATTTCGTAAAAAAATCGTATTAAGCGTGGCCGAATAGTTCCCAAATGTTTTATAACTATTATAAAAATAAATATGTAATTTTCATATTGATCCACAGCGGTAGATATTGTCTAAAAACGACTTTAGAATAAATCTGACTAGCCAGGTTCTTTTTTATATCAATTCCGTACAGGATGCCATGAGGGAAATAATTTCCCTCAGGGCCTATACCATCTTTGAGAATGCTGTGTGGAGGCCCCTTGAGGTGATTTTGCACAAAAACCGCACTATACAAATCATCCAAATATTATTATTATTAGGGTCTCTTCCCACTTCCCAATTCCTTCTTCATCTGCAATAAAATGAATGTTACCTGTATAAATCACCGATGGATCCCAATAATCAAAAGCACATATCCACGCCTCAAAACTGTGCGCATTCCAAGAACTATGTTTCACAACGGAGTCCCCATTTTGCAGCACGCAAACGGTGATATTCCCGGCGGAATCGCTCACCACAATACGAGGTTCCTCAGATTTCTCCTTTCCAGTCGACCAGTCTAATGACAAAGCCAAAACTTTTGATTCCCCCTCGCTAATATCAAATTCAGTTACAAGCTTCAGTTTATAAAGGTCTCCTTCATATAACAATTGGTATATTTGTAAGAATCCGGCAGCGTTGACGACTCCCAAGTATGCTGACCTATTTATGGAATGTTGGCACCATTTTTGATCTAACACTGCTGATGTCTCAATGGTTTGTATGGGATCTAGCGATGTTGTTTTACTGTCCACGTAAAAGAGATAAATTCGCCCTACTTTTACTTGCGATGCGGATGATTTTTCAGCAACATCTATGGAGTAAAATATGTTAACTTATTACCAAATAACAAATTGTTTAAGTGAATTCTGCATATAAAATAAAACTTAAAATGTTAATAAAAATGTTTTGTATTACTTTCAAATTAAAATTGAAGGAGAGCTGTCTTGCCTTGTTGTGAATTAGTGTCCTCTTCCTCCTTTTGAAGTTGGTATGTACCACAGACAAAGACATTAAAGAATGGTTTTACTGGACACCATTCAACAGAATCGGCACTGTAAACGGTTTTCCAAGTCATCAAGGTCTTCACAATACTGGTTTCAGATTCCATTGCTGTATACATAAAATAAGAATCAATAATTTATTAATGCCTCAACTCAAGATGCATTACAAAGAAAAATCATTTAAATTAAACAAATACCCTACTTTAATCACAATAAAATGCATTAAACCTGATATGATTTGAGATTTTCATGGCCAAAATTATTAGTGATTAATTTTTGGGGTATTAAGTCGTGTTGCGTTACCTCCTTCTTTAGCCAATATTTGGACAGCATTACAGTGTCCATCATCAGGGCAGATGTGAGAAACGTTGGCTAAAGAAGGAGGCAACAAGGCATAATACCTCAAAAATCAATTCCTATAATGCATCAAACCTGTTTCGAATGAAACCTTCCTTCACTAGGAAAAAACGACAGAAACTAATTCAACTTTTGTCCCAGCCAAGAAGGGTTTCTTCCTCAAAGCAATTGGATAAGTTTTTTTTTTTTTATTGTTGATACATTATTTTACAATATTTCATATTCTAATTCAGTAATGTTGGCCTCACTGGGTTAAATAAAGAGTTGTTTGGTTTAATAGTTTTATTTACCAATATTTCTTACGACGGTTGTAAAGTTCATCAAACTTAATTAACACTTTTGGCTACACCCAGGCTTGGCAGTTGGCAAATCATTTTAATTCTTTTGTTGTCTATTGAGGTTGAAAAAGAGATAGATAAAAAAAACAGTATTCTATTGGATAATTTCTTTAATATGTTTAAAAAAATACACTGTAAAATAGATCCACTAAGTAACAATTACATCAACATTATTAGTTTGGTATTCCTTCGGCAAATAATGCGTAAAAGTATTAACCCTATTAGTTTCTGAGGAAAATTGTAATATCAGATTGAGACATTTTCACTCGGTACAATATTATACCTTTTTGGTTAACGTTACTGACAACAATAATTAATTATTCATATTTGTACTTTCAGAATGGACAGATTGGAGGACAAAAGCACTCTCAAGTAAATATATTCTGATATCTGTTTATAAATCTTAATAATAGTATACATGGTAACATATTGGTTTGGCTTGATCGTGTGTTTACAGGGACAAACAACATGGCTATACCCACTTGTGATCATATTTATTACAGGAATCAAAGAAAGCTGAATACAGATATATTATGGAGAAATATACTGACAAAACTAAAAGATCTGATGTATACAAAAAATGAGGTGTGATATTGAAAATGTAGTGTATCTAAGCAAAATTTATATAACTAATAAGTGATAAAAACAAAAAATACCTCAAATTAGATATGATAAACCTAAGAATTATTTCACAACAACTATATTACAGGTTTTTAATTTGTTTTGGACAAGAATTAAATTTGCTCTAAGGAATGACAGCTTAAACTTTACAATGCCAATAAAAAATTGTGTTTTAAACATTGGACTGTCCAAAACATTGGTGACAGAAGGAAGCTCAACGACCGGGTAAACCAGGTATTATAAATTATTGGAAAGATTGCATTTGGTGAGTTTGGGATTAAACATAAAACATCATCAAAAATGCAATAATAATAGCATTAAAAAGACGAAAATTAAATTATTACTTTAAAACTTTATCAAAATAACTTACTCATAACATCTAATTCCTGCTTAACCAATATAAATGCAAAAACACTTTGCAATTGAAAGTTAGGTACAAATGCACTAATCATCAATAATTCTTCTGGATCTTTAGTTTTAAAACTTTCGTAAATATTTAACATTCATTTGGTAATATTCTAATTATTATATTAGTATTTAAATGCATTGGAAATTCAATCCGCTTTATCTGACTTTATACTTTGTTGGGGCGTTTTTTTTTTTTAAAGTGGTAATCTTTAGCTTGGTCAAAATAAATTTTTTAAATCTGTTGATTTTAGTATTTCTCTAAAAGTAGTGGTATACCCATCAGACTATCTCACCTGAGGTAATGCAGACCATCATCTCACCTGAGGTAATGCAGACCATCATCTCACCTGGGGTAACACAGACCATCATCTCACCTGAGGTAATGCAAACCCTAAGATACTTTTGTACTGTGTTTCTTATTTATAGGTTAAGTTTTATTATTTATATAATTTGGAGCAAATATTTAATCTTATGTCAAAAGGTATACATGAGGTAAAGTTGTACAATGTCAAAATTGTTAGGAATTTAGAAACATCATTCAAAATATGTAAAATTTTACAAACACTTATTTGCACTTAGAAAGCTCAAAAAATTACAATTCAGAAAATATTAGAATTGCCTTTAAATTTTACACGGACATACATCGCGTAAACATTTTACTTTAAACACTCATAGTGAAACTCCAGCGACCCAACACTATTAATAGAACTATAAAAATGTGCAATCGGTTAAGGATATAATATATCTCGTATACACGTGGAGAGTTATGCTTCACTAATCCATTAAAATCTTTATTTTTTATTCAACAACATGAAAATGGGGTATCCTTTTTATATAAATAGTATTACTGGGAGAGAATCAAACAATTCCACATGGACAGGAACACAAACATCAGACACACGCCAATCAACAATGAGGTAGGCTAGACAAGCATCGGTGCGAATGGTCCTCTCGCGGGGAATTAGGGACAATTAAATACTCTATAATATTATAACACTCAAGTATACAATGTCAGTTCCAAGAAACCATTACAAATCGCAGTAACGTTTCCCAGTCACAATAATAATCAAAAGAATTAACACAACATCTTGCAGACTTACTTAGTCCCATTAACAAAATACTGGATGAAGTGTGGCTTTGACACTATTGTCGAGCTGATCTCTCTGTTTCCATCAGACATTCCCTAACGAGTATCCTAGCATTGACAATCCCCCGCTTAAGTCTTTCGGCCGAGCTCCGGCTGCCTGAGTAGCTGGGGCGCACGTCCTTTCCCATTTCTTCGATGACGGCCAGCAGCTGGGCGTATTTAGATACTCCATTGTCCTTATCCTTCGAGGAGACCAGGTTGATGGTGCTGCAGTTGATGCTACTATTGGAGTTGGTGGTTATCGCAGTCAGGGCAGTCGAATTCGGGGCGGGATTGTTATTATTGTAATTCGCCGTCTTCTGTACCGTCATCGGAATCGCCGTAACGGTGACATCGCTCAGTTTGGATTCCACAGCCTGAATATCCATGGCATCCATCTATACGGCGTGCAATGTTCACTTTGCCAAGAATCCCGCTTCACTTCTGGTGTTTCATGAAAAAAGAACGATACCAATCAACCAACATTCCAGATGATGAACACTTACTAGACAAACATCAACGCGCTTACGGGATTTAGATTCATGCAGTGACAATTCACAGCTGATCACAATTATTATGTTTGCATAATTTAGTTACCGGTGTAACAAATTAGAAGCGATAAGTTGCCTGGAATAATTACACAATACCGAGGTTCACACTGATTACCGATTCGGATATACAAGGAATATAAGCGTGTCATTTTATAAACTATTAAAAACCAATTGAAAACAAGATAATACCATCAATATTTATAATACCTGTAAGACTATCACCCATCCAGTTTGAGAAAATATATACTGCAGAGGATTTATTTATTGCCTTGTATAATTCTGTAGGTTAGTGGGAATTGTTTTCGTATACAAGAAGCTGAAAAAAAAACTATTTTCATTCAAGAAAATCACGCGAATATGCAGCGCACGACAAAAAATCACACACCACAGTAAAACGAGCAAAAGGCAAACAATATTCCACAATATCTATTCTATGATCTATGGTCTGAACAGAAAATATTTGATGTCAATTTATTAGTTCATATGAAAATATGCTCTAACGAAGAGAGATTATAGATCAATTTTGTGTATCTTTCTTGTTTCCAGATTACTATGAAAATAGGTCGCAAAAATAGTTGCCATGGTGGAAAGTACGTAAATTAAAAAGTATTTTGTTCTTACTTACGAAAATATGAAATCTTATAATTTTTTAACAATCTATTTCATTGTTATTATATAATATAAAATTACTCATTTTGGCTGTCGGTGATTGTGTCCTGTCCTGTCTTTCTTGAAGTTCAATAATATCCAATTAATTTCGATTCGTAGATATTTATTTATCAACTTCAACATCACGAGATACATAGTTGAAAAATGTATGTACAATTGTATATTGAAGGACAAAAGTACAATATCTGTTTTAACTCGTTGATTTCAAATTTTTGAACAACAATACTAAATCTATCATTCTAGGTAAAAAAACATCAATCTCTGGGACAATATTTTAACGTGGTACCAAAATAAAAAATCTCAAATATGTATTTCAATTAAAATTTCACCCAATGCAAGTTGTCACAGTTCATAAATTTGTATTAGTTTAAGTTATTACTCTAACAAGATAAAAATATTATATTCCTGAAAATACCAATAAAAAACATGATGACTAGATTATCAACGTCATTAGCTGTTGGAGGTCGATATGAACGCAGTGTAAATGCACGAGACGATCAATTCGCACCATTCGCACCAATGTCAATCGTCAGTATTATCTTCTACGCTTCATCCAGGCGGGACGAACAAGTGTAAATAAGTATCAAGTAATAGTTGCACACTAATGAAAACGTCCGAAAATATTATCAATAGTCCCAAATATTTCATAAATTTTGTTTTCCATTTTGACGGTTTAATTAATTATTTATTTGCTAGTTGAGAATGCTTGTTTCGCGTTGTTTGAACCGCCTGGATGTCTCGTGGGCACACAGTGGTACATCTAAAAATCGAATGTTATGTTAGATACCCTAAAGCCTGGAATTGACTATGTATTTACAATTGTATGCTGATGTTGCGGTGCTGATTGCTAACAGGATGGAAAATCTAGTCTCTCGTGCGTAGGATGAACGAAGTATGTATGCATGCCCTTGAGGTGATTTTCTCACGAAAACGGCGCTATACAAATAATCCAATCATTAATTAATTATGAAGAATGAGTTAATGATGTATATTAGCAAGTCATGGTGTTTGCAAGAGAGAGTACGAAAACAGTGGGCAATATAGTTGTGAATGAGGAATACTTGAGCTGGTGGACGAGTTTGTGTATTTAGGAAGTAGTTTACGAAAGATGGGAAGGCTGACAGAGATATTGAAAGAAGTGCAAATGCAGGTAACTCCATTAATGGAAGACTGAACGCAGTTGGCGCTAACAAAAAAATGTCCGAAGAGCGAAGCTAGCTGTCCACAATGGAGTGCTGGTACATATCCTGATTTATGGAAGTGAGGCATGGAACTGGCAAAGAAAGGATAAAAGTATATTGAAAGCTGTTGAGATGAGATCCCTGAGGCGTATGTGTGGTAAAACCATGTATGATCGTGTGAGGAATGTGGAGATCCGCAAAGAGTGCAAGGCGGATATAAGCGTAATGAGTAAGATTAATAAAAGGACGCTTAGATGGTTTGGGCATATAAAGCGAATGAGCGAAGAAAGGAGTGTAAGGAGGATATATGATGCAAATGCGAGTGGTAGCAGAAGTCGGGGACGCCCGAGGAAGACATGGCACGATCGAGTGAATCAGATACTTGAATTGGGCCATGTCAAGAGTCAAAGAGACAATGTATGAATGTGAATGAGGCAAGGAGTGTGTGCCAAGACCGAGTTTTTTGGCGGTCCATCCTCTCTGCCTACCCCTGCGGAGAAACGGCGTGATGGTTAGTTAGTAGATGCATAAAAATCTCACTATTTTGATTTGCTTCTTTCCAAAAGCTCTGCCTCTCTCACAAAAATTTCACCTACGTTCAAACATACTCTGGTGCTTATTCCAACTGAAGTACCTACTTATTTTATATTCTTGATTGTGTGCGCTTTCGATTGCTTGATTAGACTGCCATACGTACACTTCGCAGCGGCGGTACCACGCGCCGCTCCAGGCCGCCGCGCAGAAAAGTCTCAGTGGATTACACTGTCTGCGCGCCGACCTGGAGTGGCGCGTGGTACTGCCGCTCCGAAGTGTAAGTGCGCAGAGCCTAGTGTATTGTCATATAATATTCTCTTGCTTTAATATGTGCCATTTTTGATTTAACGCATAAAGGACTTGATCGTTTTTAACCGGCCAATGTTGACCCAATGCATTGTGGGCCAACGTGTACAGGCACTATTATCACCATATGACTTGACATGCCTGTCTCCATCCAAACTCCAAACAAACCAAACCATCTAAGGCTGCGTAAAAACAGGACAAAATTTGCTTGAACTGAACCACGAATTATGGAAAAGGAACGAAGCAATCGTTCGTTTCCCATAATTCGTAATTCGGCTTGCTCAAATTTTGCCTGTTTATACGCACCGTAAGGGTCCCTTTCGTACTTAATTTATTTACAGACATTCATGAAACATAAAACACACTAGTTATATAAAATAAGTTTAGCTTTATTTTCAGATCTGAAACACACTTTCGCACATAGCCAGTGTGCATGGACCTAATTTAAATACAGGTGTCCGGAGATAAAGTACTCTAACTTAAGGAGGTGATTCTATACATGTTTATTTTCTAATACATTTTTTTTCACGGTAGAATATTTATTTTCCCAAAGAAAAAATTCAACTTATTTCCACTTAAAAACGTTGGGATTTCGTTATTTTTCTCTTTTACTTGTACTGCCATGTAGAATCACCTCATGAAGTTAGCGCTCTTTACCCACGGACATCCTGTATAATAGTTTACTCAATTCCATTCCACACTGCCATACGCAAGAACTACATTGTGGATGAAAAACTAGTTTCACTATCTAATAATTTGTCAAGACAAAAATATAACATTTTAATTATTATTGACACTGCACATTACAATACTTACGATCAGTGGCGTAGTTAGATATTTGTTCACTCATTCTACAACCTGCAAAATGAAGTGTAAAGCTACGACTCCTCAAGCGCCTAGAGGCAGTCTCTACAACTTTTAAATCAGTTTGTCGAATTCTTTAGAAGCAAAAGCTATGGATGCTGCATCACAAGCTTCGAGGCAAATTGACACCAGCATAGCTCTAGAGTTTGGGGACTGATTTTTCATGACAGATGCTGGGAAAGGTAATGAAAAGAGATTTCGTTTACAATAAGTCTAATTTTTATTTTATTGACATCAAGTTATCAAGACATAATATATTGTAGTACTTAAAAAACACATGGAACGAATACTCCATCAAAAGTATATTTCACAATCACACTAAAAAAAGAAACAAAGCCAGTGTGCACTGATATACGACTAACAATTATCTACTCCATTCATACAGTGTTAGTATATAAACCAAAATATAAGAAATGTTCCGCCCATTACGCTAGATTAACCTAAGTGGTACGATCTCTGCCTGCGCGGTATCATTCCTTGTGCCACCCTCAGGCGCTCCTTCCGTGTCCGCGAGGTCTCTGGAGATCGTTACTTATAAAATAATATTAAAAAAATATCCATACAAGAATTTCAGTTCCGTTTTATGAATTTCGTCCGGCACTACTACACATATTTTCTTGATGATACGACGAATGGAATTACATGTTAAATTTGTGAAGTCATGTAAAGAATAATTTAGGAAATTATGAACTATCCGGCGAGCAACTTAAGCACGCTCTCCGCGGATTCGTCTGGCCAGCTGGATGTCCTTGGGCATGATGGTCACACGCTTGGCGTGGATGGCGCACAAGTTGGTGTCTTCAAACAGACCCACCAGGTAGGCCTCGCTGGCTTCCTGCAACAATACACACAACATTAAACTTTTATCGCAAATATTACTTATTGGAATAAAGATGCAGAAAATCAACAATGTACAGTTTGTAAACACAACCACATGATTTGTTATGTACTTTCTTTGTTGTGATTTCAACTTTCTCTACGAAAACATTAGTTTTTCTTGGCGCATTAGCACACTTGCAACAATGGAGGCTTGCCTCCTTCCCAAAACAAGGAATAGAGTAACAGATTCAACTTGTGTATATCAGCCTGTTTGGGTATATTATTGGTAGGTACATCATGTTCGAAAAAGTATGTACCTACTCAAGTTTGTACTGGCGCTAGTTGTAGAACATTCTGGAATGTGGGTAGGCAATTAAAAATACTGGAAATACAAATTATCTGCTTAGAGGAATAAGCGTAATTTTAATTTGCCGCCCAGCAAAATACACAACAGAAATGGAAATACTTAAAAATAATTGTACGTTAATTTACCTGAAGAGCGCCGATGGCAGCGGACTGGAAACGAAGATCAGTCTTGAAATCCTGAGCGATTTCTCTCACGAGACGCTGGAAGGGCAGTTTGCGGATCAGCAACTCGGTGGACTTCTGGTAACGACGGATCTCGCGAAGGGCGACTGTTCCGGGACGGTAACGATGGGGCTTCTTCACTCCTCCCGTGCTGGGGGCAGACTTCCTGGCTGCTTTGGTGGCGAGCTGTTTACGGGGAGCTTTCCCGCCAGTGGACTTCCTGGCTGTTTGCTTTGTACGGGCCATTGTTGATCAGTTCTGTAAAAACAATATCGGATTAACGATTAGACAGATAGGAAACACTTAAAGGTAAACTCCACCTTCCCATTCCAACTTAATGACGAAATCACAAAAACAATGCACGAGATATCGTAGGAACTTTCCCAAACATTCAAAAATTGCCACAAACCGACGACAATTTGGTAAATCTTTTATTCATATTTTGAAACAATTACTAGAGCTTCAATTTGGATGAATATGATACAATAATATCTAATATTTACCTTCAAAAATTCTCGAGTAAATAGAGAGAAGCGCGGACACAATGATCGTATGCTCAAGATGGCGACGGATAGAGGGGATAAAGAATATGGACGCTACTTTCGATGTAGTTCATTGGTGTTTCGTCACAAATAAGCGCTCTTTCTATTGGCCCCCATACAAACCTCATGCGATTGGTCGGACAACCACACTCTCTCATTGGTTTAGGTCAAATAAATCCATAGAGATTTCCGGAAAACGATGAATAGACAATAATTTTTACCTATCCCGCCAAAAGTGCTAATTACGTTTATGTTAGTTACGAAATATAGTGAAAAACAAAATTAAGTCTATTTATTATCTCTACTATGAATGAAAATTATCCCCACTTTAAATCCAATAACCTGGAACATTACAATATAGAGTCCACCTCGGTTTTTCCAAAAGGTTTCCCGATCCCTTGTTTTATGATTTTCTCTACTAATAATAGTTTTTTGTCATAAAAATACAAAGTATGTTTATTAGGTCTGTCCTAGGTACTTACATATTCTTTATGCCCGAATAAAAACCAGGAAAATATTTTATTATTCATAAATACTTAGGTACTAACAAAAATTCTTAATAAATTAAATCTTAAAAATTCTCAATATTTCTCATAAAAAATTATGGATGGTAATTTTTGGAAATAAACATAAACCAAAATCGTCAACACGATTTCTAATTTTAATTAGAAGTTAGCTTAGTTAATACTAAATATTTAATTTGGTAAATTTAATATATTTAATTATTTTTTTAAACTTCCGATTTAGTTGTCCGGGTTAAGTCTTCCCCAAAGGAAAAACTTAACCCTTCCACTCACTTTTCCACAAATGATCAGCTAGTCAATCAACACTATGTAAGTGCATTATATAAGTAAAATAAATACAAAACAATACAAGAACAACAACATGTCAAATCACCAGATATCAAATGGGAAAAAAAATTCACCGTCTCCAGATATTTTCATATCAGAGGGTTCGGCTCGGTAGAACTTCTAACAGGGCCTATAAATCCTACTGATCCCTCAACATAAATATTTAAAAAATCTTTTGTTATCCTACATGTATTCAAAATGACCGACTTTTACATCTTTATATATAAATTTTTTGATAGATCTAATACGCCTAAATTTTTAATTAGAGAGCTAGGTATAATGCCAGTAGCCGAAATAACGAATGGTAATATTTTTATAGTCTGAGAATGCCAAATTCTTTTTATTTCATTTCCTAAATCTGTGTATTTTCTTATTTTTTCACTAACAGATTTTTGAATATTACAGGAATTTGGAATAGCAACATCAATGATATAAGTTATTTTTTTAATTTTGTCATGTAAAACTATATCGGGTCTATTATGACTAATCGCTCGGTCTGTTAGTATAGTAAATATAATTTTTATTATATATTTAATTATATATAATAAATTTAATTCTTTTAATTTGGTAAATATTTAGTATTAACTAGCGCAGACCCCTGAGAAATATCGGAACGGTCATTCTACTAATTATTATTATCTATTGCATACTAATATCGCGTGAAAACATGTTCCACTATTATCATGTGGCTAGCAGTGTGCGGGGACCGGATTCGGTAGTTTCAGCTCGTCTGGCGATAAAGAGTTGGTGGTGAAATTGGAGTAGTTAGAGGTTAAAAATTGGCATAGACCTTTGTCTTTTCTAAATGTAATCATATTAGAGGTGGGTCCTATGAGTACTTTTCGTTACTGGGAATACTGGGTACAATGAGTACAGGTACAAAAAAATACCGGTGACAAAATACTCAAAAGTATTTAATACCGACCTGAGGATTGATTCAGAATTCTAATGAACTCGCATAAATTCTGCCCACATATTCCCCACAAATATTCTACGGGAGCTTGATTCCCCGTTTTATTATTCGAAATCCATGGGGGGGGGGTTACAGAATTTCTGAAAAACATTATTCCCCACAAAAAAATTCAAAATGAATACTCCCCACGACATATTTGAAATCCATGAGGGGGGGGGGTTGTTAGAGAATTTTTGAAAACCAAAATTCCAATTTTTAAAATGGGTACCCCCCACGGAATATTTGAAATCCGTGGAGGGGGGGGGGGTTGTTACGGAACTTCACTGAAAAAAATTCCGCACAAGCAAAATAATCTAATAAGTGATTCCCCACAATAATTTTTCGAAAACCATAGCTACGGAAACTTATAAAAATAAACGTATGAGTATTTTGGAACCAGGTATTTTAGAGATCTGTCACAAGTACAAAATATCGCATTGAAATACCCGGTACTTTTACTGGGTACGATAAATACGCCTCACCTCTAAATCATATACTGTATAATATTAATAATACACCCAACTCCGGTGAAATAGTGGCAATATCAACAATTCTGGCCGCTAGTGCAGCATATTGACTGACATTTCCTTTCAATAGCCGAAAATGAAATTTATTTAGTACTTGGTGGCGGTGTTTTGCGTTTTCTAATTTGTATTTTGATGAATATTGACAAAAATATCCCAAAAAGTAGGTTCTTTGTGTTCAGTTTACGGATATAAAAATTACAAACAACAAAAACAGTGGATGTCGTTTTTTCGAAATCCAAAAAACGGCTGGTGAAATATAATGAGTTTGTTGTCCTAGCAAATAAAATGTTCATGATTACATACAGTAAGAAAACTACCAAAAAGAAATTTATTTCTCCCGTTTAAATAAGTTTTTTTTTTTCTTCCCTAAACCATCAAAGACAGATTTAATAGCCGCTTTAATATTGTTTTGTGTGAGCAAACAAGCAGTAAGGTCGAATGCAGTCATCTATTGTTTTCGATTTCTATAATTTAGTAACTTAAATAAAGAATATGATATTTCACATAAAATCCACTAAAATGTACGAAGGACAACCACGGCGCACAACTCATGCCACTAGTGTGTAGCATGTTGCCATCAGAATGTATGGGAAATGTTTGAAGTTGGAGGTATTATTAATATTATAGGGTATTTGATTGTGTTTAATCTGAATTCTTAACAACTCAGTACCAATTTTGAAAATGGCAATTAAAATAATTTTATCATCAAAATATTGTATAAAAAGTACTTTATTAAATTATCTAAAAAACCACTAAGTGAAACTTAAATTCAAAGCAAAAGTAGTTCAAACCGAAAAGAGTATTTAAAAATTTATAATCATGCGGAGGTCCTCACTTTGTGCTCTATCCAAGCTGAGGTTATTTCGTTGTATATAGATGTAGAGTCCCAACTGCTTCCAACCCAGCTCTGGAGGCAGTGAAACTACGACACGAGAATGAAGGTAGTGGTGAGGGGAAGAGAAAGTACCTGGCTATCAAGATCTGGTCACCAAAAACGGCCAAAGCAATTTCAATTCCAAATGGTGGTCTTTAACCGAGGCAATACTGAGAGTATCTTCCGATCTGGAACGTGCCGCCAATGCCCTATATCCACTCCAACGATTGGTTGTTTACAGGCTTTTAACGGACATACTTGAAATACAACCAGTGATTCCTGACATTATTTGTAGTAAAAAATGTAAATGAAATTTTGGTCTCCGGTGAATTTTTGATATATATTTTTTACTCCAAATAATGTCAGGAATCACTGGTTAAAGTAAGTCAAGTACATTCCTTAACACCCTGTATACATACATTTACAATATTATGTAATTAATCCTCAAAATATTAATATGGAAACTGCAGTTTATTGCCAATGAAACTAGATTTCGCCATATATCCCATATTTTTAGGGGTTCCATATTTCATCAAAAAGAAAATTCAACACACCTTTAAAAAGTGATATAGTCATTAAAAGCCACGAAACAATAACTAAGTTTAATAGTTACCCATGTAACCTAGTTTTTGTTTAATTACTTTCATGATTTTATATCACTTTTGTAGGTGTGTTGAATTGATACCCAGTCACCATTTTTAGGTTCTCTAAATTTGGCACATTATAACAAGAGATTGCTTTTTAAACTTGGCAAAATATGCCAAAAATCACTGGAGTGGATACATGCTATATCATTTTTAACTAATTAATTAGGAAACACAAATAAAAATTACATGCCCACAACCTCAGGATTCAAAGTCAACCTAGGAATCTTACCCTTCGACTACAGAGGCAATCAAAAAAGGGCAACACTGTACTTTGTATATTATTGTGCAATATTTTCCTATTCACATGTTATTTTTTTTTCTCTTTAATATCGGGCGTAACCAAGCAACGGGTAGGACAGTAGATTATAGTAGTAGTCCCAGAGGGACGTCATTGAATACATAAAAACGTTCCTTCCTACAGATCTTGTATGAAAACGAAAAACACAGAGGATACAAGAATGACGTCACAAACAACCTCTCTCTGGGACTACTAAATAGAGTATATAGGAAGTATTGCAAGGGGTATGGATTTTGGCACAGGGAAATCAATAAAATAATAAATTAATTTGAAAATTGAAAATTTATTAAAACCTACCTACCTAATAATTTTATGAATGCATTTTGTGGCTCAATGTTGCCACTGTTATTCAGATTGTTTGCATATTTTAATATCATAGTAAAATAGTGTTATCTATTTAGTAAAATAAAACACATGATTTAATAAGTGCAAAAAATAAATGATGCAACCGATCTGGTATTATTATTTAATGACAGATCGTAAACATTTCAAATGGAGATGACAAAAGTTTTCCAGATTGTAAAGATTCCACGTTTAGCCACGACACTTAGGCCAACTACTTTATAATAATTAAATTCTAAACTCTATTTTTTAACGACAATAATTATTAGAAAATTTGTTGGTTCTACCTATCTAACTAAATATTCTGCTTAGGGATAATTATATATCTTGAAATGATTATGCATTATGATTCCAAATTAGTTGGATTAAAAAATATACTGGCTGTTAGCTTCTAGTACATTCTGGGAAATGAACAAAAAATATAAATCTGCTTAGTTCAAGATACCCCCATTAGATAGCGATAATTCTATAAATGCATTGATGAAAAAATAATTACATAAATATTACTTATGCTTTACAGTAAGTATATAAAAATACAAATATAGCTGTGATAAATATTTTGCGCTAGATACATTAATATCTAGATGATGTACAAAACATGATCATACATTTTGTTCAGTCTTCTGATATACAAGTATAGCATTCCCCAACAGAACTGTACGGTGAAAAGTGACAGTGGAGACTTGCGAGGAATGGTTCCATGCTCTCAACTCCGACACGGCAAGTGGCCAATTCTAATATTATTCTGTCGGTAAATAAAACATTTCACCATTCCTATTGCACATAAATAAAGAATTCCAATGAATAATATTATGACATCCAAGGTTAAACATAAAATAAATCGTTTTTTAAATTAAATATGAAATTTTAAGTATGAAAAACCTGAAATTTAGTATACAAGTGAGATGATGAAAATATAGAACAAAAATTAGACTGAAATTCTTCATCATGTAAGTGTATAAGTCATAACTGTAATGATATGTTGGGATATGCTGTACAAGTACACGTTTGTTATAGAGATGAAATAATATAGGGGTGAAAGTCAACCTATTGCCGGGAGTCAGGAGACAAAATGCAATACTCCATTATTTAGCAAATCTTCACAATTTAGAATACAATGCCACAGGGTTAATACAAAAATACTTCTTACGTAATAAAGTCACTTTGCAAATGTTAGATACATACTATGTTTAGTTGGGGCAAGTGAGTAGAGTAGAGTTGAAGTAAATGCTGAAGCAATCTAATGGGTTCGGATATCCAACGATATTACAATACAGCGGTACGGCTTTACAGGACAATTATAATTAGAAAATATTCATTTGAAAATACTACTTACATCTAGATTCTGTTGAAGACTTATATTAATTAATAATCTTAAACATTTTATTGAAAAACCTCTGAAATACATAGTGTTCATTTGTAGTACAATCCCATCTGTCTCCAGCCGACAGTACGGTGCAACCAACGGTTTCTGAATACAACTTCATTTTATCCAAACACCAACAGCGATAATAAAGGACAAAAATATCATTCATTTCAACTACATAAATACGAAGAAAGAAATGTCTTCTTAAGTTTAATTTTTTTTTTTTTTTTTTTTTTAATAGCTTAAGCAAGTTTATAAACTCTACAAAAAGATATAAAAATATTCCAGGTTTACAAAAGCCTAAATAATGATAAATGCCAATTTAATGACCAAGAAAAGATGCTACGAGAAATTCATAATAATAATACAATAGCCTTCACAAAGTCAACATTCTGATGTCATAGCGTGGAACCTCGTTTGTCAATCTTTCCAAAACTTGATTTAATGAAGGTGTTTATATTCCCAAAATGCATTAATGACATTTGGAGCTGTTTCAACGCGACTCAATTATTAGTCATTTACGAAATAGGTAGTCAATAGAGTAAATAAATTAAATTGATTTAATATCAATCTTGTAGTTTGGTAATAAAGAAAATGATTAAAGGATATTTAAGTCTAAAGATACAATTGGTCCTTAAATGACTACTTTTGTTCCATATCAAAATATCTATCAAAATATACTCATTTCACATTTCATAAATCAATAAATAATAAGAAACTTTAAACTTATCTACATTTATATGTATATGTAGTATGTTATAAAAGATACATTCAAATTGCAAGAAAGATACTCTTCTCAAAAAATCGATTGATATAATATTCCAAGAGCTCGGATTAATGCAATGGTTTAAGATTTCATCTTTTTTTGTGTTTTTGGGCAAACAATAAATTTATTCCAGGTCTAAGTGTTATTTCACAACAAAGGAGTTGGATAAACTTTTTGGATTTAATGCTTTCAAATTCTACAATTTTAATAAATGCTATAAAAATATTTATTTATAAAACAAATGCAGATATACGGGACGACAGTCTAAAGTGTCATCATAAGGTTGTATAACATAATAAAGAGTCAAATTTGAGGTCAAGTGAACAAAAAGTAATCATTGATTGCACTCTTTAAGAACATAGTCAATACAATAAAGTCAAACCTTGACAATGATAAAGGTACAGAATATCTATCTGTGAAATAATATTGATTGTTAGGTCAGGTCTCATGATGATCCTGGTGGCGAAGTCTTGTTCTGAAACAGTTGGGTATGGCAGAGGAATATCATTCTGAAGACCAATAGTGATAGTGCTAAGTGCATGTTTCTTGTTGGTACGTATTGTGAATATTTCATTCATGATTGCCAATATTGTAAGAATGATTTAACAATACATACTTGATTTTGTCAAATAAAAGAAAAATAGATATAGATATCAAAAAACACCACTTTGGTTACCAGACGATTCAAAACACCCAATTTCACATATACAACATCTAGGAAATATTTTCCAATGGAGACAATACTATATTAAATCACAAGAAACAATGTCAACATCCATCTGCCGTAGCCAGCCTAGCCTACTGTGCTCACACCGTCTGTCCGTTCCACGGCTGAACCCAATCTCTGGGGAATTTCATATAAAGGGAAACAACAATGCCCCCAAGTCAAACATTCGTAAGATCTATATAAAATAAAATAAGCTATTATTTGTGAGTTAATATTTGTATATATCAAAATGCAGCCAATTCATAAAATTGCAAAAAATCACCGCTGTTCATTTCGCACAACCTATTCAATAAATGAGAATTATCTCGGCGAAGAATTTGAAAATGGAGTCCATTATTATAGAAAAATAATATAAAAATGTAAATAAGAACACTGGAGCTTATGGTTGAGAACTCACGGGTGTTTGGCAATAGGGACACTCTTTCTGTGTGGAGGCGCAAGTCTCGCACATAACGTAGTGGTTACACGGGCCCAGCGTCACTGAACGGTTCTGCTCCTCGCACACCATGCACTTGGTGGCCGTCTCAAGGTACAGCACCTTCTCTATCTCCTCCAAGTCGGAGCGTAGCTGGGCTTGCAGCGACTTGAGTGTGGACAGGGAGAGGCCGCGCAGGTCCGACGCTCTGCGCAGGCGCTGCAGGAATGGGCTGCCTTGCATCTGCTCCAGTTCTTGGCAAAGGCTGGCCACACGGCCCAGGGCTTCCTCCTTCTGTTGTTCAGCCATGGCCACCTTGCGAGACGCCTCCTCGCTCTCCCGCTGCCACGCCTCGCAGGCCCCGCGTGCCTGGGCGATGCGCTCGTCCCAGCACGCCTGCTGGGCACGAGACGTTTGCAACTCTTCCCTAAGCCGGTGCACTTCCGACAGATTGTTACCTAACTGGGGACTAATAGAAAAGTTTCCTATGTTATTATGATTTCTCCCCGGCGACATGTTCTGGAAGTCAAACAGGGCACTCCCCGTATTGAAGCTGTTGCCTAATTTGTTAGATGTTCCTAATTGCATATGGGAATTGAATAAAGGTTCTAAAGAATGGTCTTGATGCGAGTATCTAGTGTTGGACAGGAATCCAGATTGTAACTGCAGAGGAGAACTAGTGGAAGGGCTGAAGTTGTGGAGGTTGGAGCGCTCGGCCAGGGCGGAGCCGGGAATGTTGACGGGCGCAGAGCTGCCCAGGAGGCTGGCACTAAGAGAATTGTTTGTTCCTTGGCTATCATTCATGTCGTCGTTAAATCTTAATTCAGTTAAATCACGATCTAAAGATGCTACTAAACCCATTGAATCTTCTAAATGCAAATCGTCTAATGCATTTCCTGGAACAAAACAACATATCATATTAAGTCCAGTATAAGTATATTTCTGTTGACAGGGATAAGACACACTACATATAAGCAAGTGCAGCAACTAACCTACGACCTCCGTGATGAGAGTGGAATCGAAGGAAGGCAGTCTCTGCTGCTGCTGCTGCTGTTGCTGTTGCTGCTGATGGTGATGCACAGCAAGGTATATGCTCTGTTTGCGCGCCATCTTCTCCAACGGGGACAGCGTCGGGTCAGTCTCGATGTTCACCAACTGTGTGTTCAGCTCAGAGCGGAAGTCTGAAAATACCATAAAGCATAATGAGTAATTGATTATGTAATTATGTATTAACCGCTTCATGTTTGAAACGAGTCACGCTCGCGCGCTAAATGCGTTCCAATTTCTGCTAGCCCGAGTGACGCTCGCCGGTTTCGACTTGCAGCATTCTATTTTTAGCTAACACGAGGAATGCTCGTGAAAGTTAGCAATGTATTTTACTCAGTTTGAATTTGCCTGCAGTTGAGATCGGTCGTGATTTTGAGCTGCTTATTTCGTTCTTATTTACATTTTAATTGAAAAATGTATAAACTTCAAATAAAACATTTGAAAAAGACCTGATTTAAAAAAAATACTTTTTATTAAAAACCCTAGCAAAGTGATTAATAAAGATTGGACAAGATTCAAATCCTGACAAAGCAAAAAACCTTTTATGTTGTTAATGCAATTAATTCTGTATGTGACTATAAAATTCAGAATGGTGGCAAATAGCTGACCTATTGCAAATGTAAATTCTCTTTTGTCAGCCGATGTATTGCATCCATTACTTATTTACCTCGAATTTTGATTACATATATAGAAAGAAAACATTCACATTTTTATATAAGTGTAAGCAACAATGTAGTTAATGGACTAGTATGACAGAATATGGATTCCAGGAAGTACTTAAAGATTAGAGTAATCTTCCGATCATGGACTCTAGAAATCGTCCAGTATGAGGTATGTGTCTGGGTCCCTCACCCAGGCATAGTGTGTTCAATTCCTCGGCTAGCTAATTCCTCCATCACAACACAATCAAAATTTCCCCTTACTGTGATGATATTAGGGGATTTTCAAATATTGTCAGGTTATTCGTAATCTGGGAATGTTCGTCATTCTTTAAAAAATAAATAAAAATACTCTAAAATGAATCACCACTTTGAAAGAGCGGGGGTCTTATTCATCTAGTAGTCTGTACGTCCAGAGCCCAAGTAGTAAATGCCCAGATCCGATCTAGAATCCCCGATGGAAGGTTAATCTAAGCCCACCTTGCATGTTGTTGGCCTGACCCCCCATGGGCCCCAGCGAGTGTGTGAGCAGCGCGTGCGGCTGCAGCTGGAGCAGTTTGTGCTGCAGCTGGGCCCCCGGTGCCTTGCTGTGGGAGCTGCTGGAGCCAAGGCTGCTGGTGGACGCCGACTCCGACACCTCGCCACTCCCGTTCTGCGGGAAGAAACAGTAAGCTAACTTCAATCACATTGAGAGAAGTAAGAGTTGATTATTCGGTCAACAAGAAATTTTTCAAGATTAGGATATACAGAACTGAGTTAAGTCTGTTAATAAAACTGTTTTTCAGGATGCGAATGTAAAGGTTCCATGATAACTCAACACAGTGACGATTATATTTATTTATTCACATTTAAACCCGCTAAACTACTTATGTAGTTTGTCAGCAGGGACATAGAGACAACATTTATACACTCATAAGATACAATTTGAACGGTACATAATTACATAAATTGGTTACATTGCAGAAAAGTTTAAATAGCAGCATAAAAGCCTTATATAATAAGCAAGTAAAAATAAATGTATGAACAAATTAGTATTATCAACATAAAACATAAAAGCCTTATAAAATAAGCAAGTAAAAATAAATGTATGAACAAATTAGTATTATCAACAAGTACATCAATAGTTTCATAAATAGAGGTAGGTAGTCAGGTATTACAAAATAATTGTTTTTCCATTTTCTAAGAATATGAATTCCATTTCAGGGGCATCAGTATAGATCATTATTATCCAATAACCATTTCCTTAGATTATATTTAACATTAGCAGTATACATGTTATTATTTTTAATTGTCATTGGTAATAAGTTAAACATTTTGGGTACTATATAGTTTAAAGTTCTTTCACCATATTTATTAGTACATTTCGGAACTACCAGTCCTTCATTTTGAGTAAATCTTGTGTTATGTTTATGGCAAACTCTTTCCCTATACAATGAATCAGACAATATAACATGTTGACTTACAATATTATAAAACAATAATCCTCTGACAGGTAAAATATTCAGAGACTTGTATATTAATTTAATGTTACTTCTGTGTTGATTGTCATATTTATGGATTAACAATTTTATAATTGAGTTTTGTAATGTTTGTATATAGCTTATATTAGTTTTACAAGAATGTCCCCAAGAAGTAATTCCATAACGTATAGTGGATTCAGCCAGAGATAAGTAGATTAACTTTAAAGTACTTATAGGTACGAAATATTTTATTTTATAAATCCTACCCACAATAGCTCGTAGACGTTTACAAACATTAGCAATTTGTACATCCCATTTCATGTAGCAGTCAATAGTAACACCCAAATATACATAACTTTTGACAAAATCAATGGTTTCACATGAACAGGGCTGTGCAACATTTTTATGTATGCAGTCAAATGTGTGTGTATATAATGAAGGAATTACATTACATCTGGCGTGTGGAGATCTGATGTGCATAATTTTAGTTTTTTTGGCGTTTATAAAGAGGCCTGCATCATGCGACCATTTCAGTAGGGCAATAAAATCATGTTGCATAAGGTTCATTGCAGTAACCAGATCTTCGTGCGATATTACGAGCGCCGTATCGTCTGCATATACAAAATGTTTAACAAATGAAAACAATTTTCTCATAATTGAGACATAAATAATGTAAAGGGTTGGCCCTAGAATTGACCCCTGTGCAACACCTGTTGAGATATATTTTCTTTTGCTAAATTTTTTAAGAATTTTTACTCTTATTTGTCGATCAGTTAGTAAATTTTTTAATAAAACTAGCAGCTTTCCTCTAATTCCTATTGCCTCCAGTGTTTCTAATAGTTTATTTGTATCAATGGTATCAAATGCCTTAGAGTTATCTATGAATAAAACCAAAACTTGTTTTTTTAGATTTAATTCATAATTTATGTGATTTGAAAATTCCTGAAGCAGCATTTCCGTACTTCTTTTCTTTTGAAATCCATATTGGTTGGGATCCAACAAAGAGAAAGATTCTAGATATTTATTAAGTTTTATGGAAATGTATTTTTCAAGTATTTTTTCTAGGGCTGGCAATATGCTTATTGGCCTATAATTTTGAATATCTGTATGTTTGCCCCCTTTGTAAATTGGCCTAATGATGCTACTTTTTAGTTCATCTGGTATTACTGCTTGCGATAAAATTAAATTGATAAAGTGTGTTATAACAGGCCCTAAAATATTAATATGTGTCTTAATGTCAAACATTCGAATGTTGTCAATCCCTGGTGACTTTGAATTGTTTAATTTGCTAACAATAATATTGATTTCTTGGCAGGTAGCTCTGGGTAGGTACATACTATGTTGCACTTCATTCGGCCTGACGGTCGATGCTAAATAATCACATTTATGTATCATAGAGCTAACACTATTTGTAAAATATTCAACAAACTTATCTGCTACGGTTTCTTCATTATTCGTATTTAACATATATTTCAAGATTATTTCGTCACAACTACTTTTGGACTTGCGTCCTAATAATTTATTTATTTCATCCCAAGTTTTTTTTGTATTTCCAAAATAATTTTTGAATTTATTGTTAAAAGGTAGACTTACATTTAATAATTTCTTTTGTCACCTTATTTCTGAAAGTTTTATATTCCAATTCAAAGAATTGATTGCTAGGAAAATTCTTCCACCTTCTGTACAATGAATCTTTTTTTTTAATGTTTTCTAAGATATTAGAAGTTATCCAAGGTTTTATTGACAGAGGTCTTTTTTTGGGTTTATAATTCATAACGATTTTACTCTGTTCATACAAATTCTTAAAGTTGTTTTTAATTTTACTATATAGTATATTGCAATCTTGTTCCTCAAGCAAGGAGTGCCACTTAAAATTATGAATGTTTTTGTCGATTTTGTTTTGCGATAAAAACGAAATTCTTTCCCCGTGTTCTGGGGCTTCTTTCCTTGCACTATATTTAATATTAACTGCAGTTAAAAAGTGATCCGCTATAGTAATATTATTACATACACATGAGGAAAGAGAATCGCTTTGTTTACATCCACTGTTAAATCGGACAAATATGTGGTCTAAACAAGTACGAGTAACTTTTCCTGCTAAAACTGCTTCTCTAGTTACGTCACAAATACATTTGATTAAATAATTATCCGACATTATATTTTCATATGCCATAATAATAGGGTTTTGACAATTTAACAAGTCTAGATTAATATCTCCTATTCAACACACTATTAAAAAGTGATATATGTAAAGTCATTGGAAACGATGAAATTTTTTTTTAACCTAACCTACTTAACCCAGTTAATAAAGTTTTTGTTTCATCACTTTCTGCGACTTTATACAAATTTTTAAAGATGTTATGAATTATCAATGTCATGATTTATCCGGTCACCGAATGTAAAATATTTAAGGATATCTATTTCCTTAATTATAACAATTTATATACATATTGACATTGCTTAGTAGCAATGCTGCTTAGGCCCTTTGTACAGAGATGGTTACACGCTACGTGACTGTGATGCAACTACAAGTCGCCCACTGATATGCTACTCTTTAAAGCTGGTTTCCGTACACGGCGCTACTCAAATTATAATGAAAGATTTTGCACGTACAGCTGACTATTTAGCAATGTCAAGAGACTCTAGGGATAAAGACAATATGGTTCATCTTTATTACAAGTATGAAAAACTATCTAAAAAAAGATTTTGGGTTCACCCGTATAAAGAAATAAGAATCGTAGAGCATTCGTCGCCGCCAAGGGACTAGAAGAGAATGATGTCAAATTGTCTTTTTTCCAACCTTATGTATTATGGTAAATTACAGTTATTTAACCTCTCAGACAAAGAATTTTATTTATTATGTGTCCCTTTGAGAACTGTCAAAACGTGATAATTTTTGTGTTATTTACGAGTTTTACTAAAATCTTCATAACTCACGTTTTGGGAAACGTAGCCTCATTCTAAAAAATGTTTTGGAAAGATTATGTAATCCACTATCGCATTGTGTTGTTATACGTAAATATTTGCGTTTCTAAAAATACATTTTATGAAAACGTCAAAAATATGTAAAAATCGCTTACCATTATTTCAAAGCCTTGAAAAATGTACTTTTTTCTGAGTAGCATAAAGGAATAACACTTTATATATTGAAGAAATATATTTAAAAACTATTAGTCACCTCAAAATATTAACCGTCCAAACTAAAATATTTTTAATAAATTATTTAGAAACGCAATAAATTATTAACGAACATCTTGACAGATTCAATCGGCTTAGATAATGCACCTCTACGTTCCATAGATATTCTTGAATACAGACGCATAGCGTTATTCATTATCGATACTCTGTTTTTTAAATCATGGCAATCCGTATGCTAGTGATGGAAATAAATCAATTTTTGTAAAATCTCGCGCGTTTACGTGAAAAGATGTTCTAATGTCTTGACCGCTATTATCATATTTACGTCTTTTGACGTTCTAATGTTCTGAGTGGTTAAATATGGATATTTTCCCACCTCCAGAACAAATGTAATATTCGAATCAAGCTCGGACACCATTTCTCTCTAACGAGTAGCAGTTGCGTATGCAAAAAGCGCAGCGATCTGCCAGCACTGTCCGTAGCGTGTAATTGCCATCAAACCCGTTGTCGTCGCGTTACGTACGAACACTAGCAAAATTGTATGGCGGATACTCACAAGTGACGTGTATGGTACGCGCACAAAACTCTAGTCGCTTTAAGTATCTCTCCGTACGAATGACCTTATTCCTCCATGTCTATTGAATATTGATCGGTTTGTTGGTTGTGTGGTCAAAAGCATTGGGTTCCAGCTCAGGTGTCGCAGGCTCAATTTTCTGTTAGCCGAGTCCTCCATTCCACAAGTAAAATTTTCTACTTAAAATTGGAGCGATGTAATTGAGTAAGTGGCGTGTTTCAAATCCAGTTTAAAGAATCGATAAGTTCAACGACTATATTTACAAGTGCACAAAAATGGCTGCGTTTGTTTGAAAATAATATAAAATATACTCACACTAGATTCAGAGCTCTTCTTGTCTGGCGGGAGTGCAGAGGATAGAATGTCAGCTAGGTTGGTGCCACACTCCAAGGGAGCCGCCAGTTCACGTGCCAGGGACATCTCTTCTGCTCGGACAAATAGACAATGCATATTAGCTAGTTATTAGTAGTGAAAAGTTGCTTAGTAGTTGGAATAAATATTATATAAATGCACAACTTTACACAGGTGTATCAGCATGTACCCGACAGACCAGTGAATCCTGAGCTTACTTGAGAGTAAAATTTGTAGCTATAATTTCAGTGACTAGACTCCGTAGAATAAAATTATATGTATTTTTAATTTTTTTAAAAGAAAGACAAACATTCCCGGGTTACGAATAACCTGACAATAATTTGAAAATCTCCCACTACCACCACAGCAAACTGAAAATGTAGCTTGTGTCATGATGGTAACTTAGCCAACCAAGGAATTGAAGTCAGAACGGCCGGGTAGGAACTAGTTGCGAGCCTTTTGCATCCGGCCACCAACTACGTGGCAGGCGGGATCGGGTGTGATCGGTTGAGAGAGACCTTTCAACCCTTTTTTTTACATTAACCCCAAATAGGAGGCCTTGCACGCCTCCCAAATTTTGGGACCTTTTAATCTCTCCAGTAGGATAATAACACCTTGCACAGTGGGAGGGATGGATTCATACGCCCGTCACTCCTAGACACACTGAGCCCCAGATTCCTACCCACCCCTCATATCTTTTTCCTTCGTAAAACTTCCTCTCCTAAAAAGATCCCCCACAAAGCATCCCCGAGGAAGACATAGGCCCTGAGGGGAATTATTTTCCTCAGAGCCTCTTGCCTGGAGCTAATGTAAAAAAAATAGTTCCGTCTTATGATAAAATCACTTCAAGAGTTTTTTTTTTGTTTAAGTAGGTGGTACCCTTTAACAAAGAGGTAAGTATGAGTTATTTAGTATTGACAGGCGAATGGTATGATGGACTGAGAGCTGCTATTATTATTCAATGAGCAGGCAGCATTATAGCGCTCATATCTGATTTCACAATAAGTTTAACAGTAATTGAGTTGTTTTAAATAAAATAAATTAATCCATTCTTCTCTCTAAATAAGAATCTGATTGAGGTCTAAATTGGTTTATATTAGTAGCATCGATATCATATGTTGTTTATTAAAATGTCAATGTCTTAATTGCTAATAATTATTTATTATACAGATAACATTGTGCACAACATTGCACTTGTACTTGCGCAGGGGTATTATATCTTTGATGGCAAATTAAAGAGAGACTCACGTTCGACGTGCGCAAAGGCGCAGAAGACCCCACGCGGGCAGTACCCCGCCTGCTGCACATCGTTGCACTTGGTGCTCTTGTAGATCTCGGGGTGGAATTGCTGCTCGGTGCGAGTGTGGCAGTAAGAGCATTGGTCACCGTTGTCGCAGTTTCCGGGCTCACCCCACTCCTCGCCGTGTTTCACATTAGGGCACGGTGTGCTGCGGTACTTGAACTTGCGCGGAGAGCGGCGCTTGTCCTTGCTGTTGTGGTACTGTGGGCATGCGTATCCCTGGCGGCACAGGCGCGGTGGGCGCTTGCACGCCTCTGTCTTGTATGAGGACAGCACGTAGTTTGTATCTGGAATGAGATATAACATTATAGTTAGTGTATTTGCGAGCAGTTTATTTTTATTCTTAATCTTCGCAGGAAAGTGATATTGTTGTAAAAAGAAAAAAAAATTTAACAACCGAGTCAGAAAACTTATTCTAATTTATAATAACTAAATGCCTAAATGCTAGTGAATGCCAAAGAAATACAAAAAATTATAATAACTAATTTAAAAACAGTGGTAATAGAATTTTTGTAGTACAAACAAAAAAATCCTACAAAAATGGTGTTCATGGAAGTGGCAGTTATTTTTTTTTTAAATTTAACGGCAATTTAAAGTAAAGTAAAAAAGATACAATATTAAGCAAAATAAAGATATAAAGTGATGTAGTTTGTTCTCAGTCCTCCTCACTAGGTATTCCTGTTCCGAGGCGGACTGTAGTTTGTTGTATGTGTGTTGATCATGATTTCCTCATTTTCTAATTTGTTGGTTCCCACAAAATATAAAATAAATTCAGCAAAAAGTATATGTTTGTTGTCTGTAGGTTGCGTTGGGGTTATGGCAGTATCGTTTTCCTGTGACGATATTACAATGTAATTTCACTATGAAATAATAGATTCAAAATTAGCCATCATTTACGATTTTTCAAAGCTGTAGAAGGAATTTATATATTTATTAAATAATTGACAAGAATCTTATTAATTTACTATAAGATAGAATAGAGAATCTGTATATCCTGGATCCTACCCATGATTAGGAGTGCTCATAAGCTGATAAATATTATTATTTACACATTAACAATCTGTGAAAGCTATAGAAATATTTAAAAAAAAAAAAATTAAAAAACATATAGAAGTTTTAGTTTGGACCATAAATGTGGCCTCATATATCAGTATTTTTTGTAATGGTATCATTACAAAAAACATAATTGCCAGGGCTCCTACCATGGAGCAACTTGACAGAAGTAAATATCTCTCATAGAGAGGATAGTAACTGATATACAGGGCCTATGTATGCGTCACAGAAAAATCGAGTTAACTTGTTGATTTCTGTGATAAGAATTAGTTATTTTATTTTATATGAATCATTATTTCCTTCCGTATTTCAATATCTAACACTTGTCCAAACAATATACGATTTGTGTATTTTCACACAACCTAATTTGGTTTACAATGCAAATTTGTGCTTCACGACTTCAATTTTAAAATTATTCAGAAATAATTTAATTATTTCTGATTAGGCACAAATGGTATTAAATTGAAATGCACATCATTTTGCAAATTTGATATCAGTTATTATTAATAAATGAAATTGTGTTTCCATGTTATTGCAAACAAATAATAACAATTTGATTACGAATTGCTTAATTTCTTATGAGTGTTATTTTGATAGATAAAAACATAATATGGAGATAAGCACAATATGCTTATGAGATACATAAATGCTCTTGAACAAATCATTGAAACAGTGAAAATAGTTGATTGAGATCTAGAATGGCTTCAGCATGCTGACATATAATATTCACGTATTATATTATGTCTATGTAACACGGTGTATTTAATGTTATAGTATTATGTATTAGTTACTACTAGTTACAGTTACCAGTTACATCTGAGTTTCAACACTCTTATTGTTGATTAATTGTCGTTAAGTTAAGTCAACATAACATTCCCGAGCACATTAAAAAGGGTTGAATACAAAATGAGACTTGCCTTGCCATTTAGGGTCCTCATTCATGAGATTTCGTTCTTTATCTAAGACATTTGGTCCATTAGAAGTGGCTCCGTTGGCCTCTGAGTCGGGATTCTCAATGGCCTGTATTTCCTTGATGTCATACACGGGCGGCCTAAGGTCATTGTTTCCGTGGGCGAAAGCGCAGTGAGGCCCGTTCTTAACGCAGAATCCCCGAGCGTCCGTGTCATGGACGCACATGCATGTTTTATAATAACGTAAGTGGTAACGCCTTTCCGTATCACCCGCTGTTCTATGTAGGAAGGGACATCTGCAATGGACACAAAATATTGTTAAAAATAAATAGATGTAATGAATTCAATTTGTTTAAAATAAGCAAATTTTGTAGGTATTTTCTGCAGCGGTGTTTGGGTTTCATTTTTGTAGAAATTCTTAATTAAAAGATACAATTTAAGGTAATTACTAATTTAAGCAAGCTTCACTGTAATTAACGTAATCATAGTCTAATTTTCAGTTAAGTTTAACCCGTAAGCTGGGGATCGCATGTATTGTCATTGTTATGATTTATTTAATTTTTGTTATAGTAGGTGTTAACCTATGTGTAAAAACAAAATTACTAAAGAAATTACGTAGGTATTTTTAAACATTGACAATGTCATATTGGATGACTTTCAGGAGTTTCCTCAGAAAAAAAGTTTAATTTTTGTTTATTTATTTAAATAAGAATAAAAAACACAATAACTATGGTGTTATTATTTCCGTGTTATTTGTCGACTTGACCAGTCTCGATTTTTATCATAATATTTTTTCAGATATCTTCCCACTAGCGAAACAGGTATTGTTTTGTACCTATGTGTACAAATACTTCAAGAAAAACTCCGAATAAGGTGTTTTAATGACCCGTTCTACATATGACAAAAAAAAATAGACCATGTACAAATGTTGAGTGTGCGTTTCGCGTGTTTCCCAATTATACACCGGTGCCGAAGAGATCGAAGACGCTAATTACTCAGAGCACCTTCCATTAAAATACCAGTAGTACAAGGACAGCATTCCCACTTGATGCCTATGCTCTAAATATTGCAATCTGTTTATTAAGATAGACCTCCACACAGCATCCCCAAAGATGACATAGGCCCTGAGGGAAATTATTTTCTTCAGGGCCTCCTGTGTGTAGTTAATATAAAAAAAAAAAGAAAGAAGAATCTATCAAACGGTAAATAAGTTCTTATTATATTGATTTCATCGGTAATAGACTGGCTTTTATCGTGCTAAAACATTTCAATATAAAAAAAACCATAATTTAAAAAAAATATATACTGTAGGGATTATTCTTTTACAAACAAAATAATTGTTGACAGGAACTGAGGTAGCTAAGAAAACTGTAACTAAATAAAAATATATAGGTTAACTTTTAGGATCGCTGAACAGGAAACAAATATATTTTTTTAAATGCTTTGATTCAACTTAATTACTACAAAATACAACTATTTGCATTTCAGGGGGATGGAAAACACTGCATGACCGTTGTATTGATGTTTTACAATAATTTCTATCTTTACTATGACATTTTGGTATGTTGGTATTCCTGATATTTCGTATTACATATAAAATATGTTAAGGCGAAATAGGTAGACTTGACCTGAAATTTGGCATTTTTGAGGCCAGTTTTAGACGTATGGACACTTTTCTAGAGAAAAACACAAATTGATTTCGAAAGATCGTTATTTGATCTATTAAAGTAAGATGTTAAATTTTGAAAAATAATATTATTTTCATACCATAATAAAGTGTTACCGTTGGACGATGCGCAGATTTGTTGCATTTTCAAAGGCGAAGTTGTATTATACAACAAATATTTAAAATCATATAATAATACAGTATAAACAATCAATAAATTATCTATCATATGTATGTATAAGAATTTTGTTTTTATTTAAAATAAAATTACTAATAAATAAATCCGAGGACGCGTTTTGTGACGAAAATCCCTCAATTTGACTATTTATTTATGAACTTACAAATAGGTATAGTTGAGATTTTTTTACAAAAATAATTTACTATGATATTATTGAAACATTAAAAATAATTTATGACCAAGAAATATATTCTTAAAGTATATAATAGTAATTAATTTCGATTCGAGTTTATTGTTTGTTCGTTGTTTCTGATTACCTCGGCGCAAGCCGAAATTTTATCATTCCCCGCTGCGACAGGGCGGCGAGCGGACGTCTATTCCACGCCAGTCTACTTGACAACATTTTAACGAAATGCCTCGTTTAAAAATGAGGAGAAAAATACTATCGGACAAAAGTTTTATAAGAAAACAAAAATTTCGTCATCAAAAACGTACATGGGAGAAATATTTGCAGAAAAAAAGGGTTAGTCATATTTAATTATCCTTGTACATTGTACGTACTCTATATGCTACAGGGTCGTTCAAAGGAATCAGTCAGAATACGCATATATTTTTTATAACATTTAGCGATAATTTTGTGTTAATTTTCATGGAAAATAATCACCTACCGACGAATGATTGTGATTCTGAAGCAAATATTGTCTCTAAAATTCCGTCGGTATTATATGTGTAATTTACATTAATATTATTATTATTTTATTATGTAAATACGTAATACCTACAATATATTGTGAATCATGGATATTATGGTGACCGAAACCGTCAATATCGGGGTATTTATAAACTAGCAATTATTCCCGGCGTTACGCGAGTTACACGCACAAAACCATACCCTTGTATACATGGTGTCGGGAAACGTGTAGTATATTGCTGTGACCGATTCAACTCTAATTACCGCGGTAATTATAAACAAGCATTTACTACCCGGTGTTGCGCGATTTACGTGCATGCAACATTACCACGTGTACACGGTGTCGGGAAACTCGTGGTGAAATTACGGTGACTGAAACCGTGAATATCGCGGTAATTATAAAATATCAATAATTCCCGGCATTACGCGAGTTACACGCACAAAACCATACCCTTGTATACCAGCGCCCTTGAGGTGATTTTGCACAAAAACGGCGCTATACAAGTCATCCAATTATTATTATTATTATTATTATGGTGTCGGCAAATGCATGGTATATTACGGTGACCGATTCAACTGTAATTACCGCGATAATCATAAACCATAATTTACTACCCGGCGTTGCGCGAGCAACACGTATGCAACAGTACCTTGTACACACGGTGTCGGGTAACTCATGGTAAAATGTTTCCAGTCATGGATTCAACGTTGGGATAAGTATATCTCTAGTCAAGCACAGTACTTCGAAGGAGATTAATTCCATTTCCATGTAAACTTATTTGTAATAAAATTTTCTTAGTTACACATTAAGCTGTACAATTTCTGTTTCGAAATCTTCCTCATATAAATATATTTAACTGGCTACAAAAGAGCAGGAAATGCCGTATTTTAGTCTATGCGTATATGATTCCCGTCAAAATAACGGTTTTGATTCGTGATGTGCGATTCAAATCATGTTTTTGTTAATCATTTCTATTCTATTGTCTAATTCCCTATTACATTGGTATAATTCAACATATTTAGTATTTTTAGTGTTACTTTTTGTCAGTTTCATAATGTCATATTGTGAATTGAGCTTCTTGTTTTAGAAGAAAAAAAACGAGGTTATTTTGATATACTTACTTTAAGTATTAGAAATAAAACTTACTGGTAATACCTATCTTACAAACGGATAAATATGTAAGACGAGAGTTTTTTTACAATCAAACTTAATGTTAATCACTTTTGTAAAACCCATGTAAAATAAAATTTAAAAAAAAACAAGTGAATAAAAATATTTGAAAAATTAAAAAAAAAATGTTTATTCAAATACCTACCTATTTTGTACCTACTATGTCAACGCACTGCATTTGTATTTATTTATGTTTACGCACTCCGACGTATAATTTACAAATATGTATGTAACTACTTATAAGGAAGAAAGCTACAACCGAAAATTCAAACACAATAATTGTTATTTCATCGGAACCATGCTGTAGGTTTCGACCGCCGCGCGGAGTTACGGCTGGCAGTGGAATGAATATGGTATTTCTGTCTCGTTCTAAAAAACGTCCGATCGCGAGACTGTCTTTTGACGAAATTCGAATTCTCGGTCGCTGGTTAATACGCCTTAAGCAACTTTTTTATGTTTTACAATTATATAATTTAAAACTTAAATTTTTAATATATTTTTTTTGCCTAAAAACATATTTAATATGAAATATCGAGAATACTGACATTACAAAATGTCAATAAGGCGGTCGTCCAATACAAACGCAAATTTTCATTTTAAGTAATTGTAATTTTAAAAGCAGTATTTTCCATTCCCCCCTGAATAGTTGTCTTTTATAGTAATTATGTTCAAAGTGTTTTTGTTGGCGTGATCCTAAAAGTTTAACAAAAAATAAATTTGTTAAATAATGATGTCACACTTCCTACCAGTCAATTAAAATAATTTGATGGTTAGGTACCTATATAGTACAATTTAATCTAAATTAGGTAGATATTTAATAACAGATTTACAAAGAAAAATAATGTTCATATTCTAATGTTATAAGTATGCACTTAATACCAAGCAGAAGGAGTGAAAGCCGAGTAGCATAAACCCTTTCACAAAAACTCCCATTGAATCAACACAAAGCTAGTGAGCTAGAAATATTCAATGACAGATGCAACAGCTCAGGGCTACATAACAAATATTATTTTTCGTGGGAGAATTGTACAATTTCATATAAAACTTCAATGCCAATCAAGGGGAATGCTAAACAACGTAAAAAATAGCGGTAATAACTGCAAAAAACAGCAACATATGCCTCAATTGCGCTGTCAATAAACGATTACCGACATACTTACACGAAAATATGGATTAGGGAGTTTCCGTGAAAATAAGGTAATCGCAGTAAAGAGAACGGAAATCAGTCCCCATAAGGCGAATAAAAGTGATGATTTTAGCCAGAAATACAGTTTATCGTGAGCAAACGCCTACAAAACATTGCAAATAGTGACAGCTATCTGGCACTCTACATAACAAAGCAATGGAAGTGGTACTTACTCGTCTCCATCTTCGCAAACTCCCGAAGTTTCGTTATATTTTGTACAATAATTATCAGCGCTATAATTGAAAGATCCGTCTCTCTTCCTGACTGGTCTCCGCCGCCTTTGATTATTAAAATGCCAATGAAAACAAGTGAACGGTCTGTGTTGAGTGCATTTGTGTTGCAAAAATGACGGACACTGCTCGACTCGAAACTCTTTTAAATATCTGCAAAACGAAACGTCATTACAGCTTTTGGCACATTTTAAATCAAGACATAAGATACAATGGTTAAAAGATGATGAATATAATCAGTAATTTAACAAGCTTACTTGTAATGATTTGGCTTTTCTGTTTGAGCTGTCAACAAAGGCTTCGATTCAGACGGCATTTTGTAAAAACTATTGCGTCTCTTGAGCGCGCAGGGTACGCTTACAGGGCGCCAATTAAAATTCAATACTTGGTCACGTGACACACAAACAAGACAAATACTGTACTATAGGATGTGAAATCAACTGAATTATCTCCAATACACACTCTTTATTGAATGGAGATTTATAAAAAAATATAAAATCGTGATAAAAAACTGTTTTCTTAATTTACGTGGTAAATGATTGGTTGGTTATGGTTGTCTTTTTTGTAGTCTATAAACAATATCGAACTCAACATTTACGTATGTCGCTGTCAGTCTCATAGTAAAAGAAAGAGACGGCACTAGTTGTTGTTATCTTCTGTATTACTTCGGTAGTAATCGTAATTCATTGATCGTAAATGAATCGAAATCTGACAAGAATAAATTAATTCCAACTAAATAATATACATATCATTGGAATTTTGATTTTATTTTTACACATGGATTATGATGAATGCTTTCAAATGAGATAAACACAAAGTATTTAAAAATAATATCTTATCAAAGAGAGATTATTTGATTAAAAAATAGCTACCTACCATCAATATTAATTTATAGGTAATAATTATATTTACGGAATAGTTTTATAATACAGAAACTTTTTTCTTCATAAACAAGAGTTCTCAAGTACTTGCGAAAACCACAAAAAAACACAGCGAGTGGAACTGGGGCACTTCTGAAGAATTGGGGGAGAGAAAGGAGAAGAGAAACTTTCAATTCTGGATGTGTAGATTTTCAGCCAAACAAAAAAAAACTTAAATATTTTATATATTGCAACCCCTGGGTTAAGGGCTGAGAGTTAGAGCTCTTTTCGCTGTTCCGTGGAGATAACTAGCTATATTGTAGCAAATACTCTATAATATTAATAATATGTCCAGCTCCAGTAAAATATTGGCAATAACAACAACTCTGGCCGCTAGAGGCTAGTGTAGCATTTTGATGTTGACAAATAGAATTTATTTAGTATTTGATTTTAAATTTAAATTTTGATCAGTATTGATAAAAAATTCCCACAGAGTAGGTTCTGCGTGTGCAGTTTGCGTATGTAATATTAATTATTATTGATAAATGCAGCCCGCATCACATTAGAACCTACTGGTAAGATGGCGAAAGACGCTGCTAGAATAATAGTGAAGCCACTGATCTATCTAGATTTGCGATTATTCTTGAACCAATGCGCCTTATATAACGCGGCCACATTGAGGTACCTAAGTCCAGTCAAGTGAGTTAGCCTTACAAGTGAGTACCTGGTACGAGCGTCCGCCGCTAACTGAGTCGGGCGGCTGCTTCGGCCGGCCCCCGCGCCACGTCCTCCTCTTATCTCACCGTGTTGCCATGGGCCATGGACCTACTACGCGTGGTGTTGCACGACCTTAAAGGAGAGGCTACAAATATGAGGCTGCATCGACTCTGCGGTACTACAACAGCGCCTTGGCCTTGTGACATCTTCGCCGGCCTGCATCTCCCGCGCAGCGAGCTCTTCCGTGCTCGCATCATCTGCCGACCAGATCATCACCTCGACCACTCCACCACTGTTTCTCCGCTTACATCTGGTGTCAACCATCAACCTGGGGAATTTGCCGCTGACTACATCCACCGACGCGGTGTTGATCTTCAGCTTGGGGAATTTTTGAGAAACAAAAGTGATTACTTAAATAAGTCATTTTCTCATTATTATATAAGTAAAGTTCTCCATATCTACAATAAAGAACAAATAATAAATAGACTAGAATCATTAGAAATAACCCGTCTAACTAAAGAAGTAGCTCCTAATGTTGTAATGAACAAAAATTATGAGCATATGCTAAATCTCCGTTGTTATATCGGTTATAATATGCTCTAAAAATATGTTTTTTTTAAAATTAGAGTCCATTACAGTATTATTTCCTACTCCAATGTAAAACATGTTTCCCTAGTCTAACATAACAGATTTCAATTAAAAAATACCATGTTACCAAGAATAAAATAATAAATAATTGAAAAAACACACTTTGTAATACACCACTTTTTATTTGAATTAATAATGACAGCCAACCAGGTTTCGCTTATCTGAAGCTTCATCAGGGCTTATTATATTAACTAAGGATAATTACATACAGATACATTAATTAATGCTAAAGATAGTGATGACAAACTTAGCCACTCGGGCATATATAAACTTAATTATAATGACTGTTCTGCTTTTTACATCGGGAAAACGATTTGGAATGTAAACATAAGAGTAAAAGAACATCTCCGATGTTTAAATAGTAATGCATTTTCAGAATTTGCGAACAATTTATTAGAAACTAATCACTCATTTGATAAAAATTCTGGAGCTAAAATATAACATTCATTTAGAATCTCTTGAAATTAAAAAAAAGCTTAAAATTATCTTTAGTTAATAAAATAAGCTCTGATG